>NW_026610616.1:0-62500 GCF_029499605.1 Hyla sarda
GGTCTGGTGATGATTAGAGAGGTGACACTGCTGGACATTATACAGTAATGGAGGGGTCTGGTGATGACTGGAGAGGTGACACTGCTGGGACATTATACAGTAATGGAGGGGTCTGGTGATGACTGAAGAGGTGACACTGCTGGGACATACAGTAATGGAGGGGTCTGGTGATGAGAGGTGACAATGCTGGGAATTATACAGTAATGGAGGGGTCTGGTGATGATTAGAGAGGTGACACTGCTGGGACAATTATACAGTAATGGAGGGGTCTGGTGATGACTGAAGAGGGTGACACTGCTGGGACATTATACAGTAATGGAGGGGTCTGGTGATGACTGAGAGGTGACACTGCTGGGACATAATACAGTAATGGAGGGGTCTGGTGATGACTGGAGAGGTAACACTGCTGGACATTATACAGTAATTGGAGGAGTCTGGTGATGACTGGAGAGGTAACACTGCTGGGACATTATACAGTAATGGAGGGTCTGGTGATGACTGGAGAGGTGACACTGCTGGGACATTATACAGTAATGGAGGGGTCTGGTGATGACTGGAGAGGTAACACTGCTGGGACATTATACAGTAATGGAGGGGTCTGGTGATGACTGGAGAGGTGACACTGCTGGGACATTATACAGTAATGGAGGGGTCTGGTGATGACTGGAGAGGTGACCCTGCTGGGACATTATACAGTAATGGAGGGGTCTGGTGATGACTGGAGAGGTGACACTGCTGGACATTATACAGTAATGGAGGGGTCTGGTGATTAGAGAGGTGACCCTGCTGGGACATTATACAGTAATGGAGGGTCTGGTGATGATTAGAGAGGTGACACTGCTGGGACATTATACAGTAATGGAGGGTCTGGTGATGATTAGAGAGGCGACACTGCTGGACATTATACAGTAATGGAGGGTTCTGGTGATGGACTGGAGAGGTGACACTGCTGGACCTTATACAGTAATGGAGGGGTCTGGTGATGACTGGAGAGGTGACACTGCTGGACCTTATACAGTAATGGAGGGGTCTGGTGATGATTAGAGAGGTGACACTGCTGGGACATTATACAGTAATGGAGGGGTCTGGTGATGACTGAGAGGTGACACTGCTGGGACATTATACAGTAATGGAGGGGTCTGGTGATGACTGGAGAGGTGACACTGCTGGGGACATTATACAGTAAGGAAGGGTCTGGTGATGATTAGAGAGGTGACACTGCTGGACATTATACAGTAATGGAGGGGTCTGGTGATGATTAGAGAGGTGACACTGCTGGGACATTATACAGTAATGGAGGGGTCTGGTGATGAGAGGTGACACTGCTGGGGACATTATACCGTAATGGAGGGGTCTGTGATGACTGGAGAGGTGTACACTGGAGGACATTATACAGTAATGGAGGGGTCTGGTGATGATTGGAGAGGTGACACTGCTGGGACATTATACAGTAATGGAGGGGTCTGGTGATGACTGGAGAGGTGACACTGGAGGACATTATACAGTAATGGAGGGGTCTGGTGATGATTGGAGAGGTGACACTGCTGGGACATTATACAGTAATGGAGGGGTCCGGTGATGACTGGAGAGGTGACACTGGAGGACATTATACAGTAATGGAGGGGTCTGGTGATGACTAGAGAGGTGACCCTGCTGGGACATTATATAGTAATGGAGGGGTCTGGTGATGATTAGAGAGGTGACACTGCTGGGACAATAAACAGTAATGGAGAGGTCTGGTGATGACTGGAGAGGTGACACTGCTGGACATTATACAGTAATGGAGGGGTCTGATGACTGGAGAGGTGACACTGCTGGGACATATACAGTAATGGAGGGGTCTGGTGATGATTAGAGAGGTGACACTGCTGGGACATTATACAGTAATGGAGGGGTCTGGTGATGACTAGAGAGGTGACACTGCTGGACATTAAACAGTAATGGAGGGATCTGGTGATGACTGAAGAGGTGACACTGCTGGGACATTAAACAGTAATGGAGGGATCTGGTGATGACTGGAGAGGTGACACTGCTGGGACATTATACTGTAATGGAGGGGTCTGATGACTGGAGAGGTGACACTGCTGGGACATTATGCAGTAATGGAGGGGTCTGGTGATGACTGGAGAGGTGACACTGCTGGACATTATACAGTAATGGAGGGGTCTGGTGATGACTGGAGAGGTGACACTGCTGGGACATTATACAGTAATGAAGGGGTCTGGTGATGACTGGAGAGGTGACACTGCTGGGACATTATACAGTAATGGAGGGGTCTGGTGATGACTGGAGAGGTGACACTGCTGGGACATTATACAGTAATGGAGGGGTCTGGTGGTGATTAGAGAGGTGACCCTGCTGGGGCATTATATAGTAATGGAGGGGTCTGGTGATGACTGAGAGGCGACACTGCTGGGACATTATACAGTAATGGAGGGGTCTGGTGATGACTGGAGAGGTGACACTGCTGGGACATTATACAGTAATGGAGGGGTCTGGTGATGACTGGAGAGGTGACACTGCTGGACATTATACAGTAATGGAGGGTTCTGTGATGACTGGAGAGGTGACACTGCTGGGACATTATATAGTAATGGAGGGGTCTGGTGATGATTAGAGAGGTGACACTGCTGGGACATTATACAGTAATGGAGGGGGTCAGGATGATTAGAGAGGTGACACTGCTGGGACATTATACAGTAATGGAGGGGTCAGGTGATGATTAGAGAGGTGACACTGCTGGGACATTATACAGTAATGGAGGGGGGGGTCGTGGTGATGACTGGAGAGGTGACACTGCTGGGACATTATACAGTAATGGAGGGGTCTGGTGATGACTGGAGTGGTGACCCTGCTGGACATTCTACAGTAATGGAGGTGTCTGGTGATGACTAGAGAGGTGACATTGGCTGGGACATTATATAGTAATGGAGGGGTCTGGGGATGATTAGAGAGGTGACACTGCTGGAACCATTATATAGTAATGGAGGGGTCTGATAACTGGAGAGGTGACACAGCTGGGACATTATACAGTAAGGGAGAGGTGACACTGCTGGGACATTATACAGTAATGGAGGGGGTCTGGTGATGACTGGAGAGGTGACACTGCTGGACATTATACAGTAATGGAGGGGTCTGGTGATGATTAGAGAGGTGACACTGCTAGGACATTATGCAGTAATGGAGGGGTCTGGTGATGACTGGAGAGGTGACACTGCTGGGACATTATACAGTAAGGAAGGGGTCTGGTGATGACTGGAGTGGTGACCCTGCTGGGACATTCTACAGTAATGGAGGTGTCTGGTGATGACTAGAGAGGTGACACTGCTGGACATTATACAGTAATGGAGGGGTCTGGGGATGATTAGAGAGGTGACACTGCTGGTACATTATATAGTAATGAAGGGGTCTGGTGATGATTAGAGAGGTGACACTGCTGGGACATTATATAGTAATGGAGGGGTCCTGGTGATGATTAGAGAGGTGACACTGCTGGGACATTATATAGTAATGGAGGGGTCTGATAACTGGAGAGGTGACACTGCTGGGACATTATACAGTAAGGGAGAGGTGACACTGCTGGGACATTATACAGTAATGGAGGGGTCTGGTGATGACTGGAGAGGTGACACTGCTGGACATTATACAGTAATGGAGGGGTCTGGTGATGACTGGAGAGGTGACACTGCTGGGACATTATACAGTAAGGAAGGGTCTGGTGATGATTAGAGAGGTGACACTGCTGGGACATTATACAGTAATGGAGGGGTCTGGTGATGACTGGAGAGGTGACACTGCTGGGACATTATACAGTAATGGAGGGGTCTGGTGATGACATTATACAGTAATGGAGGGTCTGGTGATGATTAGAGAGGTGACACTGCTGGACATTATACAGTAATGGAGGGGTCTGGTGATGACTGAGAGGTGACATTGCTGGGGACATTATACAGTAATGGAGGGTCTGGTGATGATTAGAGAGGTGACACTGCTGGACATTATACAGTAATGGAGGGGTCTGGTGATGACTGGAGAGGTGACACTGCTGGGACATTATACAGTAAGGAAGGGGTCTGGTGATGATTAGAGAGGTGACACTGCTGGACATTATACAGTAATGGAGGGGTCTGGTGATGACTGGAGAGGTGACATTGCTGGGACATTATACAGTAAGGAAGGGGTCTGGTGATGATTAGAGAGGTGACACTGCTGGGACATTATACAGTAATGGAGGGGTCTGGTGATGACTGGAGAGGTGACACTGCTGGACATTATACAGTAATGGAGGGGGTCTGGTGATGACATTATACAGTAATGGAGGGGTCTGGTGATGATTAGAGAGGTGACACTGCTGGACATTATACAGTAATGGAGGGGTCTGGTGATGACTGGAGAGGTGACATTGCTGGGACATTATACAGTAATGGAGGGTCTGGTGATGATTAGAGAGGTGACACTGCTGGACATTATACAGTAATGGAGGGGTCTGGTGATGACTGGAGAGGTGACACTGCTGGACATTATACAGTAAGGAAGGGGTCTGGTGATGATTAGAGAGGTGACACTGCTGGACATTATACAGTAATGGAGGGGGTCTGGTGATGATTAGAGAGGTGACACTGCTAGGACATTATGCAGTAATGGAGGGGTCTGGTGATGACTGGAGAGGTGACACTGCTGGACATTATACAGTAATGGAGGGGTCTGGTGATGATTAGAGAGGTGACACTGCTGGACATTATACAGTAATGGAGGGGTCTGGTGATGACTGGAGAGGTGACACTGCTGGGACATTATACAGTAAGGAAGGGGTCTGGTGATGATTAGAGAGGTGACACTGCTGGGACATTATACAGTAAATCGAGGGGTCTGGTGATGAGAGGTGACACTGCTGGACATTATACAGTAATGGAGGGGGTCTGGTGATGATTAGAGAGGTGACACTGCTGGGACATTATACAGTAATGGAGGGGTCTGGTGATGACGGTATCATTGTGTGTCAGGTTCCTATAAGGTGTCAGGATGTGGCGGTCTATTTCTCCATGGAGGAGTGGGAGTATGTAGAAGGACACAAGGATCTCTACCAGGACATAATGGATGATCAGCGCCCCCTTTACATCACCAGGTAATAGACATGAATACACACATTCTTTATGATCTTGTATTTATAGAATTAGAGGTCGTTCAGGGAATATTTTTTCTGCAGATGACTCCAGAAGAAGATCCACACCAGAGAGAAGCCCCAGTCCTCTGTATGCTCAGGATGGTCAGAAGGAAATCACATTGTTCCACAGGACTCTCAGGTAATGATGATCTTCTCTATGGCTGTAGGAGGATGTAAAGATTCTGGGTTCAGTCCTTTTGAATTTATTATCCAATTTATTATTTGTTTAAAATTGTTTAATATGAAAGTAGAGATGGCAGAGTTAAAGAAGGGGAAACACAACATTCTACCCTCCAGTTCATCCATCACACTCTGCATATATACATATATATATTAGTCACTTCCCTACAGTCCCAGTCTCCTGTCTCCTCCTGATTATATATCACACTCTGCTCTTCTACTCATATATATAGTAGTTAGGAGTAGCCATATTAGTCCAGTGATGCAAAAAGCAAAATCATCGGTAGTTGCAGTATCTTGTAATAACCTTTTTTATTGGACTAACAAGATTTTGTAGAGAAGCTTTCGGGATTCCTCCCTTTATCAAGTCATAAGCATTTCTGAGCTCACAAGGAGAAAACACACGTTCTATCTCACAAAATATGCGAGGGGGTAAAACAACATATGTGGAGAATTGACACATTTAATCCATCCATCAAACTCAAAATGGACTTCTCTACAGAAAATGTAAACTTTCTGGACACCACTGTAACTATAAACAAGGTCACAATACAGACATCTGTATACAGAAAACCCAGGACTGATCCAGCTATCTACACAATTCAAGTTCCCATCCATCCCACACCAAGAAGGCATAATATACAGCCAAGCCATCAGGTACCACCGCATCTGCTCCAACCCTGATGAGAGAGACATCTACAAACGCTAGCTGAGAAATGTAAACAAAAAGGTTACAAACCAAGACCATCCATAAGAAAATCCACTCTGCTCTTCAAACACCACGTGACCACCTGCTGCAATACAGAGAGAAACAAACCTCATCACGTATACCACTGGTAACAACATACAATCCCACCCTTGAGGAAATACGCAAAATCATCAAGGACCTGCAGCCAATACTAGCAGAAGATGAGGTGTTAAAGCAAATCTTTCCTGAACCACCCATCTTGGCCTTCAGACAACCACCCAACTTAAAACAAAAGCTGGTCAATAGGAAACTACCCACAGACACATCAGATACAGACAATGGACCAAACCCTGCGCAAACCGCGCTGTAAACTCTGTCAACACATCTGCACAAATTCTGAGGCCTCCCACAACAACAAGACATACAGCATCAAGGGACAATACTCCTGCACCACAGAGAATGTAGTCTACATGATACAATGCACCAAGTGTCACCTGGGATGTTACATTGGGGAGACCAGTCAGCCACTCAACAAAAGGATGAACCTCCACAGACCGTCCATCAACAACCATAGAGAAAGGACTATTGCACCCCAGTTGGACACCATTTCACCAAACCGTCTCTCCTACAGGACCTCAAAATCAAGATCCTGAAAGGAAACTTCAAGAACACCCAGGAAAGAAAGACATTTGGAGCCAAAATGATAGTTCTTTATGACTCCAAGAACAGAGGACTTAATGTGGATTTAAGCTTCTTATCCCATTATCAAAATTTCCTATAACCTTTGCTAAACTGTCTTCCCTCCCCCTGCTCTAACACCATCCCCCCCCTGCTCCCCCTCCCCTGTCTAGTCTTATCTTCAGTCTATGGTTCTGTAGTAAAATTGTCCTTTCTCCTCTGTCCAGCGTAACCACTATTCTCACCTCTGCTCTCCAGCCCCCCCCCCCCCATCCTTATCTGTATCTATCCCCGTCACCGTTCTCACCTCTGCTCTCCAGCTCTCCCCTCCCCCCCTCCTCATCCTTATCTGTATCTATCCCCGTCACCGTTCTCACCTCTGCTCTCCAGCTCTCCCCTCCCCCCCTCCTCATCCTTATCTGTATCTATCCCCGTCACCGTTCTCACCTCTGCTCTCCAGCTCTCCCCTCCCCCCCTCCTCATCCTTATCTGTATCTATCCCCGTCACCGTTCTCACCTCTGCTCTCCAGCTCTCCCCTCCCCCCCCTCCTCATCCTTATCTGTATCTATCCCCGTCACCGTTCTCACCTCTGCTCTCCAGCTCTCCCCTCCCCCCCCTCCTCATCCTTATCTGTATCTATCCCCGTCACCGTTCTCACCTCTCCCCCCCTCCAGCTCTCCCCTCCCCCCCCTCCTCCTCATCCTTATCTGTATCTATCGTCGTCACCGTTCGCACCTCTGCTCTCCAGCCCCCCCCATCCTTATCTGTATCTATCGTCGTCACCGTTCTCACCTCTGCTCTCCAGCTCTCCCCTCCCCCCCCCCTCCTCATCCTTATCTGTATCTATCGTCGTCACCGTTCTCACCTCTGCTCTCCAGCCCCCCCCCATCCTTATCTGTATCTATCGTCGTCACCGTTCGCACCTCTGCTCTCCAGCCTCCCCCCATCCTTATCTGTATCTATCGTCGTCACCGTTCTCACCTCTGCTCTCCAGCCCCCCCCCCATCCTTATCTGTATCTATCGTCGTCACCGTTCTCACCTCTGCTCTCCAGCCCCCCCCCATCCTTATCTGTATCTATCGTCGTCACCGTTCTCACCTCTGCTCTCCAGCTCTCCCCTCCCCCCCCCCCTCCTCATCCTTATCTGTATCTATCGTCGTCACCGTTCTCACCTCTGCTCTCCAGCCCCCCTCCACATCCTTATCTGTATCTATCGTCGTCACCGTTCTCACCTCTGCTCTCCAGCCCCCCCCCCACATCCTTATCTGTATCTATCGTCGTCACCGTTCTCACCTCTGCTCTCCAGCCCCCCCCCATCCTTATCTGTATCTATCGTCGTCACCGTTCTCACCTCTGCTCTCCAGCTCTCCCCTCCCCCCCCCTCCTCATCCTTATCTGTATCTATCGTCGTCACCGTTCTCACCTCTGCTCTCCAGCCCCCCTCCACATCCTTATCTGTATCTATCCCCGTCACCGTTCTCACCTCTGCTCTCCAGCCCCCCCCCACATCCTTATCTGTATCTATCCCCGTCACCGTTCTCACCTCTGCTCTCCAGCCCCCCCCCATCCTTATCTGTATCTATCCCCGTCACCGTTCTCACCTCTGCTCTCCAGCCCCCCCCCACATCCTTATCTGTATCTATCCCCGTCACCGTTCTCACCTCTGCTCTCCAGCCCCCCCCCCACATCCTTATCTGTATCTATCCCCGTCACCGTTCTCACCTCTGCTCTCCAGCCCCCCCCCCATCCTTATCTGTATCTATCCCCGTCACCGTTCTCACCTCTGCTCTCCAGCTCTCCCCCCCTCCTCCTCATCCTTATCTGTATCTATCGTCGTCACCGTTCTCACCTCTGCTCTCCAGCCCCCCCCCATCCTTATCTGTATCTATCGTCGTCACCGTTCTCACCTCTGCTCTCCAGCCCCCCCCCACATCCTTATCTGTATCTATCGTCGTCACTATTCTCACCTCTGCTCTCCAGCCCCCCCCCCCATCCTTATCTGTATCTATCGTCGTCACCGTTCTCACCTCTGCTCTCCAGCCCCCCCCCATCCTTATCTGTATCTATCGTCGTCACCGTTCTCACCTCTGCTCTCCAGCCCCCCCCCCCCATCCTTATCTGTATCTATCGTCGTCACCGTTCTCACCTCTGCTCTCCAGCCCCCCCCCCACATCCTTATCTGTATCTATCGTCGTCACTATTCTCACCTCTGCTCTCCAGCCCCCCCCCACATCCTTATCTGTATCTATCGTCGTCACCGTTCTCACCTCTGCTCTCCAGCCCCCCCCCCCCCCTCCTCATCCTTATCTGTATCTATCGTCGTCACCGTTCTCACCTCTGCTCTCCAGCCCCCCCCCCCCCATCCTTATCTGTATCTATCGTCGTCACCGTTCTCACCTCTGCTCTCCAGCCCCCCCCCCACATCCTTATCTGTATCTATCGTCGTCACTATTCTCACCTCTGCTCTCCAGCCCCCCCCCCACATCCTTATCTGTATCTATCGTCGTCACCGTTCTCACCTCTGCTCTCCAGCCCCCCCCCCCCCCCTCCTCATCCTTATCTGTATCTATCTTCCTATAGCTATACAATTTATGGCCCAACTTAATGTCCATTCTCCACATATGTTGTTTTAACCCCTGCATATCTGTGAGATAGAACCTGTGTTTTCTGCTTGTGAGCTCAGAAATGCTTATGACTTGATAAAGGGAGGAATCCCGAAAGCTTCTCTACAAAATCTTGTTAGTCCAATGATTTTGCTATATATATATATAACAAAAAGGGGAGCCAGCGAAAATCAAGGGAACCTTTAAAACTCAATTTTATTAATAATTCTTTTTAAAAACCCTTCACCCTAAGTGTGATATAAATTAAATGTAATATTTTACAGCCAGCAAATACTTGCTCCTTAGTGCAATGTGTCCATCAATTGCATTTCATGTGAACATTCAGGACCATCTTGCTTTGAGTATATGAAATGCTCCTCTGTCTCACGTGCAGACGGATTCTAGTGCTGATATCTGTCACAGTTCGTATAATCCTTGTGCTGATTTTGGTTGTGCAGATATCCAATTTGTGAAACTTGCTGTGTGTGGGATACGGTTGTCCACAGATACTTTGTGTATCCCAATACAGTGTGACTTAATTTCAATGCTGATGCCACACGTCACTTGGTTGTATTGTACACGTTGTTCCACATATATATATTGCACATGTGATTGCACATTTATATTGCACACTCCACTGTTATATTGCACAAGCCATTTCACATATATATAATGCACAGTCCACTATTATATTGCACATACAGCCCCACATATTGCACATATGTATACAATGTTGTAGTGTCGCAATAGCTATAATCAAGCTGATGTCTTGGCCACTGATTGGATCCATTAGGTCATATGATGGAAAAAGGGGAGGAGCCATTCATATAAAAACCCACCATGTAAGAGTATAATTGTACAGACGGCATCAGAGCTGCACATACAATCATGAACGCTTTAAAGACAAAGAGATGCTAAGTAATCCCTGAGGAATCTAATCTGAGGAAACACGTAGGATCAGCACTCTCATCATGTGAATAGTCCTCACAAATACGGACAGTGATTTTCAGCCATGCTACTCTACATGCAGTGCAACTTTATATGTGCAATGATATAAAATCTGTCACAGTGGGATCATTATAGCTATTGCGACAACATTGTATACATATGTGCAATATGTGGGACTGTATGTGCAATATAATAGTGGACTGTGCATTATATATGTGAAATGGCACGTGCAATATAACAGTGGAGTGTGCAATATAAATGTGCAATACAATAGTGGACTGTGCAATATATATATGTGAAACAACGCATACAATACCACCAAGTGATGTGTGGCATCATCATTGAAATTAAGTGGCACAGTACAGTGGTCCCTCAAGTTACAATATTAATTGTTTCCAGGACGACCACTGTATGTTGAAACCATTGTATGTTGAGACCATAACTCTATGGAAACCTGGTAATTGGTTCTGAAGACACCAAAATGTCATCCAAAAATAGGAAAAAGTGAGGATCAAAGAAAACTTAGTAGACAACTAATACAGATAAAGCAAATCCTTACATATAAAAGTAAGAAAGATCTGCTGGATCTGTAATCACTGTCTATGTAGAGGACAGGAACTTCTTCATGGTGCTGTACAGAACACGCAATGTCCAAAAAAAGTAAAATGGAGCCGCCCCCACCTGGTGCCCAAAGGAGCAGCTAACTGTGGCACAGGTAGAGAGTACAGAACATGTAGTACCACCCTGTACTGTAGGGGGCACTATCAGACAGCCAGTTAATGCATATACTTCAGTAATACAGGGGTTTTACCAGTAAAATGCCCAATGTAATTGGTCAGATCTTCCGGCCATTGACATGTTTCACAGATCTGGACTGTCTGTAGCATTGTATGTTGAGTCTGGTTTCAAGTTAAAATGGTCCAGAAAAGACCATTGTATGTTGAAACTATTGTATGTTGAGGCCATTGTAAGTTGAGGGATCACTGTATTGGGATACACAAAGTATCTGTGGACAACCGTATCCCACACACAGCCAGTTTCCCAAATTGGATATCTGCACAACCAAAATCAGCACAAGGATTATACGAACTGTGACAGATATCAGCACTAGAATCCGTCTGCACGTGAGACAGAGGAGCATTTCATATACTCAAAGCAAGATGGTCCTGAATGTTCACATGAAATGCAATTGATGGACACAAGTATTTGCTGGCTGTAAAATATTACATTTAATTTATATCACACTTAGGATGAAGGGCTTTTAAAAAGAATTATTAATAAAATCGAGTTTTAAAGGTTCCCTTGATTTTCGCATATTTTTTAAAATAATTTTGGGAGACCTCTACACTACATTGATACAAGTGTATCCATCAGCTATAAAGATATATATATATAAACGATTCCTGTTTATTACATGTGAAATCATTGAACTTTCTAATATGCGTCATTGCTTCTCTTTGTCCCCACGTCCTTTATTCATCGCTCCTCTCCTGGTTCTAGCAGCTTCACATTTGTCTTTGTTTTGGAAGAAATCTCTCTCCATCTCTGTCAGTCATGTTCTTGAAGGGGCTGAGGATCTGGCTCTGTTCTTCCAGCCTCCTTCTTCTTCACCGATCATTTAGAGATAGAAGCTGGATTAACTAATGAACAGAGACAATCGTCCCTATCCAGGGGATCAGTGACACAGAGTGAAGAAACTAATACAGAAGTGGAGCGGCCGGGACCAGGGGAGATCGCTGCAGAGGTCAACAATAAGGAGTAAATTCAATGATTTTACATCACACAAATAAGGAAACATTTTTGCTCTATAATTATATTTTCTGGTCATGTCAAATATTCCAAGCAATGTCTGTTGACTTACAATATTTGCTTCACAGCTTATGTATCAGGTTGAAGATTGGAACATTACTAGTACTACAGTTAAAATGGAGACATATGTGAGGGGTGATGATCCTACAGTTGACTGTCCAGGTAAGTAGTGACCAAAAGGAAAAGCAAAGAGGCTGCAACCTCACTATATGGAGAAAAGCATTCAACCCGAGCACTTAAAGTCCAGTATGGTTTGGTTACATTATACCTTGAGAGTGATGGCAGGGATTTTTTTTAGCTCTTGCTGCTGTTATTGAGCCCCTGAGAGTCCAGAGCTTAGTTACTTGCCAGCAGTACTTCTAGACTTCCTTTCCCTTACTTCTCTGGCCAATCAAATAATAGCACCTACTCATCCCTGCTATTCCATGACATAGGGCACTGGACTGAACAGGCTGGCACTTTGTTGAGAGATGAGTTGGAGTACACTACTATTGAAGGCATCTGGAGGGAGAGTAGGGGTTATTGGTGCGCTAGCTTTTCAAGGTGCAGTGTGAGCATAAAGTAAAACACCAACAGCATTACAGCAAGGCAGAGGTTAAATCATATAAGCAGCTATGGTCTTAGCAGTGAACGGCTGCTATTGATATGCTAAAGGAAGATGGAAAGGGATTACAGTAAGGACAGTACATCACAACAGCTGACCAGGACATTATGGCTGGTCCACCTGCCCAGTGCTGTTACCTTTACAGATATTTATGAAAGATTCTACAGAGCCGCCTGATACCAGTGGGGTCTGTAATAGGAGCCACCACTGCTACAAGTCAGTTCTGAGATTTCTTCCCTCCTAGATCGTCTGCCATCATCTTTGAGCAGTATTATTGGGAACTGAAAGCATTTAGGAACCCCGGCGACTCATGGTCCTAGCGGTCGGACCCCCGTGATCACACACTTATACCTTATGCTGTGGATAGGGTATAAGTTGTCTTTCACTGGACATCCCCTTCAAGAGGTTAAAGTGGCTGCACCTTCCTGTTACCTCAGGAGCTGAAGCTCAACCATTGTTTGTGAGGAACAAAAAGAAGGAATGAGCAAGTCGCATTGTCAGATTGTAGAAGGGCTTTACAGGTTTTTCTTTTGTAGTTTATCTTATTGATGTGTCAGATGTCATTTATATCAAGTGAACTCTTCCATGTGTGAAGAAGCTTGGCCGTGCGTCTGTATTATTGGCATCTAGTAGTGCTGCATGTAGAGGCTGCGCTTTATATTTCCCCCATAGACCCCTGGGAGAGGTTATAATACTCAGAGGGTTCTGCTGCTCAGCTGGTGTGCCCCCTATTCACATAAATACTCTATATAGTGAGATCTCACTCCACCAGAAGTCCTTGTAATCTCACTAGCTTGGACTCCATCTTTGATCACACAAGTATAACCATCATCTCTACAGGCCGGGAGGCAGAAACCACATTTTCTATATTGCAGAAAGCGTTCTGGGGCTTTAGGAGGCTAAGGGACAAACCATATAACCAACCATAGAAAATGGCTGATGCTCCCACTGGCCATTCTGCTTCCGCCGCTTTAACTAAAGACTCAAACACCATCCCCCACCCTACTGACCAATGAGGGTGTGTGAGATGGACACTGCCTAATCCTGATACCATTCTCCACCTAGCACGTGGATGACCCAATTAAGGGGGAAGCCATGGAAATACTGCAATGAGCTTGGTGGTCAGACATCCTTGGCCTGTGCGATGGGCTGTTACATTGGGGTCTGTTTTGTTACCTGTCTTATTTAGATAATAATTGAATTTTTCTTAACACTTTACTATTAGAATAGAAATGTATATAGGGAAATATATAAAATCTGAATATTAAGCTAAAGCTTTTAATAAAAAAAAAAATGTCCCTTTTTTCTTGGCAGATGACTGTAGCAGAAGCTCAGAGGAACATCTGATATATCCAGGTTTAAAAGCAGATGAGGATGAGGATGATGATGATGAAATTCTAGAAGATACATATGAAGAGTATACTATGATCCCAGATCTACCCATAGATCTTCACAGCAAAGATCTGTTATCCAGTCCTTTTATTCACGTCCTATCTGACCCAGATTCATCACAGACTATGGAGCAAAATGAAAGTCACAGCATAGGTGCTGATCACCGAAGTGCTCCCACAGGGGAGAAGCCATATTCATGTTTAGCATGTGGCAAATGTTTTAACCAGGAACCAGATCTTCTTATACATCAAAGAATTCACACGAGGGAGAAGCCATACTCTTGCTCAAAATGTGGGAAATGTTTTACAAAAAAATCAAATCTTGTTAAACATGAAAGAAGTTACACAGGAGAGAAGCCCTTTTCATGTTCAGAATGTGGGAAATGTTTTAATGTAAAATCACATCTTTTTCAGCATCAAAGATGTCATACAGGGGAGAAGCCATTTTCATGTTCAGAATGTGGGAAATGTTTTAGCCAGAAGTCAGATCTTGTCAGACATCAGAGAATTCACACAGGAGAGAAGCCTTATTCATGTCCTGAATGTGGTAAATGTTATGGCATTAAATCAAATCTTGTTGAACATCAAAGAACTCATACAGGAGAGAAGCCGTTTTCATGTGGAAAATGTGGAAAATGTTTTAGCCAGAAATCGGGTCTTGTTAAACATCAGAGTGTTCACTCAGGGGAGAAGCCATTTTCATGTTCAGAATGTGGAAGATGTTTTAACCATAAATCAGCTCTTATTAGACATCTGAGAATTCACACAGGAGAGAAGCCATATTCATGCCTTGAATGTGGGAAATGTTTCACCCAGAAATCAGGTCTTGTGGAACATCTTAGAAGTCACACAGGAGAGAAACCATTTTCATGTGTAGAATGTGGGAAATGCTTTACAACTCAATCAAATGTTGTAAAACATCAGAAGGCTCACTCCCGGGAGAATCCTGTTTTAATGTAGCAGATGTGGGTCTCCATTGTAGGATCTGCTATACGGAAAATGCCTTAATGAGGATATTTGGTACGGATATTGTGTGTTTACTAGACTCAATCATCATGAATAAGCGACATTGAACTAAAAACCTCCACATGGGGGAAAAATTATTATTGTGGACCATTAAAACAAGTATTTAAGGAACACATGTACCCACAAAGTGTCCCTGTCATTTAAAAAAACCTTTCAATGTGTCATTGAGACTGAGACCCCTACCGATCAGAAATAAGCGTGCGGGAAAGCGATCTGCTCCCTGACTCTCAGCGATTAGAAGTCTATGGTTCAGCGAGACAAAGAGCTGAGGAGAGAAAGACACTAGAACAGGGGCCCCACCTCTATATCAGAGACTACATATCACAAGGGCCCCTCCTCTATATCAGAGAGAACATATCACAAGGGCCCCTCCTCTATATCAGAGAGAACATATCACAAGGGCCCCTCCTCTATATCAGAGACTACATATCACAAGGGCCCCACCTCTATATCAGAGAGAGCATATCACAAGGGCCCCACCTCTATATCAGAGAGAACATATCACAAGGGCCCCACCTCTATATCAGAGAGAACATATCACAAGGGCCCCACCTCTATATCAGAGAGAACATATCACAAGGGCCCCACCTCTATATCAGAGAGAACATATCACAAGGGCCCCTCCTCTATATCAGAGAGAACATATCACAAGGGCCCCTCCTCTATATCAGAGAGAACATATCACAAGGGCCCCTCCTCTATATCAGAGAGAACATATCACAAGGGCCCCACCTCTATATCAGAGACTACATATCACAAGGGCCCCTCCTCTATATCAGAGACTACATATCACAAGGGCCCCTCCTCTATATCAGAGAGAACATATCACAAGGGCCCCACCTCTATATCAGAGAGAACATATCACAAGGGCCCCTCCTCTATATCAGAGAGAACATATCACAAGGGCCCCTCCTCTATATCAGAGAGAACATATCACAAGGGCCCCACCTCTATATCAGAGACTACATATCACAAGGGCCCCTCCTCTATATCAGAGAGAACATATCACAGGGGCCCCTCCTCTATATCAGAGAGAACATATCACAAGGGCCCCTCCTCTATATCAGAGAGAACATATCACAAGGGCCCCACCTCTATATCAGAGAGAACATATCACAAGGGCCCCACCTCTATATCAGAGACTACATATCACAAGGGCCCCTCCTCTATATCAGAGACTACATATCACAAGGGCCCCTCCTCTATATCAGAGAGAACATATCACAAGGGCCCCTCCTCTATATCAGAGAGAACATATCACAAGGGCCCCACCTCTATATCAGAGAGAACATATCACAAGGGCCCCTCCTCTATATCAGAGAGAACATATCACAAGGGCCCCACCTCTATATCAGAGACTACATATCACAAGGGCCCCTCCTCTATATCAGAGAGAACATATCACAAGGGCCCCACCTCTATATCAGAGACTACATATCACAAGGGCCCCACCTCTATATCAGAGAGAACATATCACAAGGGCCCCACCTCTATATCAGAGACTACATATCACAAGGGCCCCTCCTCTATATCAGAGACTACATATCACAAGGGCCCCTCCTCTATATCAGAGACTACATATCACAAGGGCCCCACCTCTATATCAGAGAGAACATATCACAAGGGCCCCACCTCTATATCAGAGACTACATATCACAAGGGCCCCTCCTCTATATCAGAGACTACATATCACAAGGGCCCCTCCTCTATATCAGAGAGAACATATCACAAGGGCCCCTCCTCTATATCAGAGAGAACATATCACAAGGGCCCCTCCTCTATATCAGAGACTACATATCACAAGGGCCCCTCCTCTATATCAGAGAGAACATATCACAAGGGCCCCTCCTCTATATCAGAGAGAACATATCACAAGGGCCCCTCCTCTATATCAGAGAGAACATATCACAAGGGCCCCACCTCTATATCAGAGAGAACATATCACAAGGGCCCCTCCTCTATATCAGAGAGAACATATCACAAGGGCCCCACCTCTATATCAGAGACTACATATCACAAGGGCCCCTCCTCTATATCAGAGACTACATATCACAAGGGCCCCTCCTCTATATCAGAGACTACATATCACAAGGGCCCCACCTCTATATCAGAGAGAACATATCACAAGGGCCCCACCTCTATATCAGAGACTACATATCACAAGGGCCCCACCTCTATATCAGAGAGAACATATCACAAGGGCCCCACCTCTATATCAGAGACTACATATCACAAGGGCCCCACCTCTATATCAGAGAGAACATATCACAAGGGCCCCTCCTCTATATCAGAGAGAACATATCACAAGGGCCCCTCCTCTATATCAGAGAGAACATATCACAAGGGCCCCACCTCTATATCAGAGACTACATATCACAAGGGCCCCTCCTCTATATCAGAGACTACATATCACAAGGGCCCCACCTCTATATCAGAGACTACATATCACAAGGGCCCCACCTCTATATCAGAGACTACATATCACAAGGGCCCCACCTCTATATCAGAGAGAACATATCACAAGGGCCCCTCTATATCAGAGAGAACATATCACAAGGGCCCCACCTCTATATCAGAGACTACATATCACAAGGGCCCCTCCTCTATATCAGAGAGAACATATCACAAGGGCCCCACCTCTATATCAGAGAGAACATATCACAAGGGCCCCTCCTCTATATCAGAGAGAACATATCACAAGGGCCCCTCCTCTATATCAGAGAGAACATATCACAAGGGCCCCACCTCTATATCAGAGAGAACATATCACAAGGGCCCCTCCTCTATATCAGAGAGAACATATCACAAGGGCCCCTCCTCTATATCAGAGAGAACATATCACAAGGGCCCCACCTCTATATCAGAGAGAACATATCACAAGGGCCCCACCTCTATATCAGAGAGAACATATCACAAGGGCCCCACCTCTATATCAGAGAGAACATATCACAAGGGCCCCACCTCTATATCAGAGAGAACATATCACAAGGGCCCCTCCTCTATATCAGAGAGAACATATCACAAGGGCCCCTCCTCTATATCAGAGAGAACATATCACAAGGGCCCCTCCTCTATATCAGAGAGAACATATCACAAGGGCCCCACCTCTATATCAGAGAGAACATATCACAAGGGCCCCTCCTCTATATCAGAGAGAACATATCACAAGGGCCCCACCTCTATATCAGAGAGAACATATCACAAGGGCCCCACCTCTATATCAGAGAGAACATATCACAAGGGCCCCTCCTCTATATCAGAGAGAACATATCACAAGGGCCCCTCCTCTATATCAGAGAGAACATATCACAAGGGCCCCACCTCTATATCAGAGACTACATATCACAAGGGCCCCACCTCTATATCAGAGAGAACATATCACAAGGGCCCCACCTCTATATCAGAGAGAACATATCACAAGGGCCCCACCTCTATATCAGAGAGAACATATCACAAGGGCCCCACCTCTATATCAGAGACTACATATCACAAGGGCCCCACCTCTATATCAGAGAGAACATATCACAAGGGCCCCTCCTCTATATCAGAGAGAACATATCACAAGGGCCCCTCCTCTATATCAGAGAGAACATATCACAAGGGCCCCTCCTCTATATCAGAGAGAACATATCACAAGGGCCCCTCCTCTATATCAGAGAGAACATATCACAAGGGCCCCACCTCTATATCAGAGAGAACATATCACAAGGGCCCCTCCTCTATATCAGAGAGAACATATCACAAGGGCCCCACCTCTATATCAGAGAGAACATATCACAAGGGCCCCACCTCTATATCAGAGACTACATATCACAAGGGCCCCTCCTCTATATCAGAGAGAACATATCACAAGGGCCCCACCTCTATATCAGAGAGAACATATCACAAGGGCCCCTCCTCTATATCAGAGAGAACATATCACAAGGGCCCCTCCTCTATATCAGAGAGAACATATCACAAGGGCCCCTCCTCTATATCAGAGAGAACATATCACAAGGGCCCCACCTCTATATCAGAGAGAACATATCACAAGGGCCCCACCTCTATATCAGAGAGAACATATCACAAGGGCCCCACCTCTATATCAGAGACTACATATCACAAGGGCCCCTCCTCTATATCAGAGAGAACATATCACAGGGGCCCCTCCTCTATATCAGAGACTACATATCACAAGGGCCCCTCCTCTATATCAGAGAGAACATATCACAAGGGCCCCTCCTCTATATCAGAGAGAACATATCACAAGGGCCCCACCTCTATATCAGAGAGAACATATCACAAGGGCCCCTCCTCTATATCAGAGAGAACATATCACAAGGGCCCCACCTCTATATCAGAGAGAACATATCACATGGGCCCCTCCTCTATATCAGAGAGAACATATCACAAGGGCCCCTCCTCTATATCAGAGAGAACATATCACAAGGGCCCCACCTCTATATCAGAGAGAACATATCACAAGGGCCCCACCTCTATATCAGAGAGAACATATCACAAGGACCCCTCCTCTATATCAGAGAGAACATATCACAAGGGCCCCACCTCTATATCAGAGAGAACATATCACAAGGGCCCCACCTCTATATCAGAGAGAACATATCACAAGGGCCCCTCCTCTATATCAGAGAGAACATATCACAAGGGCCCCACCTCTATATCAGAGACTACATATCACAAGGGCCCCACCTCTATATCAGAGAGAACATATCACAAGGGCCCCACCTCTATATCAGAGAGAACATATCACAAGGGCCCCTCCTCTATATCAGAGAGAACATATCACAAGGGCCCCACCTCTATATCAGAGAGAACATATCACAAGGGCCCCTCCTCTATATCAGAGAGAACATATCACAAGGGCCCCACCTTTATATCAGAGAGAACATATCACAAGGGCCCCACCTCTATATCAGAGAGAACATATCACAAGGGCCCCTCCTCTATATCAGAGAGAACATATCACAAGGGCCCCTCCTCTATATCAGAGACTACATATCACAAGGGCCCCACCTCTATATCAGAGACTACATATCACAAGGGCCCCTCCTCTATATCAGAGAGAACATATCACAAGGGCCCCTCCTCTATATCAGAGAGAACATATCACAAGGGCCCCTCCTCTATATCAGAGAGAACATATCACAAGGGCCCCACCTCTATATCAGAGAGAACATATCACAAGGGCCCCTCCTCTATATCAGAGAGAACATATCACAAGGGCCCCTCCTCTATATCAGAGAGAACATATCACAGGGGCCCCACCTCTATATCAGAGAGAACATATCACAAGGGCCCCACCTCTATATCAGAGAGAACATATCACAAGGGCCCCACCTCTATATCAGAGAGAACATATCACAAGGGCCCCTCCTCTATATCAGAGACTACATATCACAAGGGCCCCTCCTCTATATCAGAGAGAACATATCACAAGGGCCCCACCTCTATATCAGAGAGAACATATCACAAGGGCCCCTCCTCTATATCAGAGAGAACATATCACAAGGGCCCCTCCTCTATATCAGAGAGAACATATCACAAGGGCCCCACCTCTATATCAGAGAGAACATATCACAAGGGCCCCTCCTCTATATCAGAGAGAACATATCACAAGGGCCCCTCCTCTATATCAGAGACTACATATCACAAGGGCCCCTCCTCTATATCAGAGAGAACATATCACAAGGGCCCCTCCTCTATATCAGAGAGAACATATCACAAGGGCCCCTCCTCTATATCAGAGAGAACATATCACAAGGGCCCCTCCTCTATATCAGAGACTACATATCACAAGGGCCCCACCTCTATATCAGAGACTACATATCACAAGGGCCCCACCTCTATATCAGAGACTACATATCACAAGGGCCCCTCCTCTATATCAGAGAGAACATATCACAAGTTGTTGAGTTTCCAGACTAGATCCTCCCATCATCGTGGTTAATTCCATGGACGTGACCCCCGGATGTATTGATTCTCCTTTCCAGAGGCTCTAATTTTGGATTAAACGATACATTTGATGCAGTACAATTTGATTTGGGCTTCTTTAAAGCTTTAAGGAAGATTAAGCTGTACAAATTCTTTAGACTGTTGAGACCCAATTATCTCCTAGCGGCTATAACTACCCCTCCCCCTTATTACAATAATTAATTAAATAATAACTGACACAACAACAATTTAACTTTTCCGTGGGTGGGGATCGGCCACAGCTTTATTTATAAAATTACTTATATAAATAACAATTTAACTGTAACAAAGACACCGATTGGCTTCTTACCAACCCGAGAGGTACTGCCACACCGTCCTGTGTGGAGGTCTACCCCGGGTTGACCCCGCTTTCACCGTCTTCTTACCGCCACGGAGGAGACCAGTTAGCCCTACACTGGGCTCCGACCCCCACCCAAGAGATACTGGATAGCCAACACCTGGGGCCACCTCAGCCCCCCGAACACACCCAACACATTTCCTCTCCAGGAAAGTCGCCCAACACATTTCCTCTCCAGGAAATCCGCCCAACACATTTCCTCTCCAGGAAATCCGCCCAACACATTTCCTCTCCAGGAAATACACCCAACACTTTTCCTCTCCAGGAAATCAGAGGTACCTGCCGCCAGGACCATTTATTTATTTTTTTTTTTAAATTAAATAACTCGTGTGAAGACTCGTGTCAGACTCGCCCACACAGCGAAGAGAGCCGCAGCACTCGTACCACCTTGTGGAAAGCCGCTCTCAAAACAAAAACACATATGGGAAACATCAAACTGGGCAAAAATAGCAACACAACATGCAGATCGCCCGCGCCTCTTGCACAGCGCTACCCTCTCCGGAAACCCAGCCACCTCCGCCGGCCCCGATAAAAAAAGAGAGCAAATCCCGAACTCACAAAAACCCCATCCTATCAAAGAAAAGCCAAAACCCAAAACAGACAAAAAACCTGGAACTGAATAATCGGGGGCGGGGAGCAAAAGAAAAAAGGGGAGGGGCCCCACCACCGCCCAGTCAACAATAGGAGGACAATGGAAAAAACAGTCATCCGCGGACCCTCATGCAGCACAAGCTGCGTGACCCCGATCGCCTAAGCAGTCTCGGACCGACGGGCCTTTTTTTTTTTTTTTTTTTATTTATTTATTTATATATTTATTTATTTATATATTTTTTTTACTTTTTCCGTGAAACCACAAGATAGGCACCCAAAAACACAGACACCCAAGTCCCATGGAAGGGGACGAGGAGAAAGGAAGTGCCCCATCCACATAGCCCCGAAAAAAGCTAGCGCAAAACCTCGGATCAGAGAAAACGACGCAAAAGCGACAACCAAAAAACCCGACCCGCAGCCGCCGCCAAGCGACCCAAAAACTGATAGGAAAAACCGGTCGCCGACAGCAAGGCCACCCACTCACGGGCCCAGCCCCTAGGTATACACCAACCGCAAAGCAGAAAAGAAAACACCCCCTGCCATGTGCCATGCGGCAACCGCACCCCACTGGATCGCAGCATAGCGGGAAAGCCACCCAATTTTTTTTTTTTTTTTTTAATTAGCAGGTGATTCACATGAACAGGTGAAGATACCCAGCGTCACATACTAAGAATGTTATTTGAATTCACGGAGAACACAGTCCAAATCTCGAACCTCCTTAGAGAGGTGACACAGCAGTTGACGTCCGTTAACACAACCTATTAAAACAAAATAGGAAATCAAACATCAGAGCCTCGTAAGGTTACCACAAGGGGCATTCCAGGTATGAAAAACAAATCCCCTATCCACAGACCATTTGGAACCTCCGGGACCCTCCTCGGCTGTAGACATCCCGGCCTCCACACCAACACCAACCACTCGCAAGCGCCTTACCGTGAGTCGCAGGACCCACCAAAGCGGACCAAGAAATACACCACTCTGCACAATGACACATGGGCCAGCCACACAAGCAAACCTTCCAACTCCACCCAAGGGAGCAACCTCCGGAACCACTGCCAGAGAAAACGGGACAAAGCATCAACACCCAGTACCGACCCCAAGGAGCATAGCCCCAAAATAACTCGTAACTCCAAACAGCGAAGAACTGGGTGCAACAAACCGAGCACAGGAAGAAAGCCGAAAAAGAGATAATAGCAGAGGCAACGCCCCGAATGTCAGACCGACAACACACCACGATCACTCAAATCACACCCTAGAAAAGAAGAAAGGTATCACCAAATTAGAGCGCAACCAAGCGCAAAAGAGTCCTCTTGAGTCTGGCGCCTTAGACCGCTCGGCCATGTTTTAGGGGCCACGCCAACCCACACAGTACCGTTACAATTCTAGAACATGAGCTGCCGAAGCAAGCACCCAAAGTCCCACAACCAATACCAAGGGAAAAGCGCATACAAAACCCAAGCATGGCAGAAACCCCCCGACTACTAAGACCCAGGGGTAAACCACCCCGCAGCACCACTGGGAAAACCAAACACCACACCAACAACCAACCAAACCAGCCACATCTGAGAACAGAGCAAGCTCCCCGTGAGCCGCAACTGGGGACTGAAAGCAGGCCTGTCCACTGCACAACTCACGAAAAACCCCAAGCAACTGAAACGTCAGCCCTTAGCGCACCCTGGGCACATATGCAGGGGCACAGACACCACACACCCTCGGCAGCCAGAGACAACCTGCAGGAAAAAACTCCGCCCAGAACCATAGTCCCCGTGTAACATTCAGTAAATTAGCAAGGACCGGAACCAGGGCACCTACAAGCCCAGAGGAAACCAAAAACAGAGAATTTTTTTATTTTTTTTATTTATTTATTTATTTTTTTAAACTTTTGAACGCAATCACTCCCTAACCACAGGAAAGCAGCAGACCAACACCAATGCGGCATGCGGAAGCCATGCTGATCTTTACTGTATCGTTCCAATTATAACATACGTGCTGCCGAAGCGAGCACAAAATATGGAACACTTCACAAAGTTGCATGTCAGCCTTGCAGCAATAAACCACACCCCAACAAGCGTAGAGCACTGGAGAATCACCCTCCGGAACACCACCACGAAAAGAACTCACAAGGACAAACGGCTACTCAAGCGAAACCTACCCACTGAAGACTCAAGCAAAATCTACCCACCGCCACATCAGCTAAAGCACCCAGCACAACATACAGGAGTCGCAGCGGAGAGAGACTACAACCAAGATGGAGAGATAAACCAAACAAAGGGGGAGAAAACCAAAAGAAACAAAACCGTAACTCGGTGGCAACCATTGATCCAGGATAAGGAACAAGCCTCGGGAGCGAAGTCCGCCAAACCCCGGCCACCCAGAGTTTAAGGCCAAAAGACCACTCACCCAAGTGCACACCGCACAAGATGAAACCCTACCAAAGCACCCCGTCAAGAAGAGACTTACCCAACTCACCACCAGAGACCAAAACAGACATACATCCATATCCGAGACCCAAACACACGGGAACAAAAGGACGAACACTAAACAGAACGTAGCCATAAGCACACAAACCGGGGAAGGGGCCAAGCCCCACAGCAGAACACTCACCAATTCCAGAAGATGGAGAAGCACAACAGCTGGAGGGACCACTACACCACTGCCGCAGGCATGGGACAAGGCACGCTGGAGACCGCCGGGTAGCAGGCACTCGGCCGCCGCCCGAAACGGTGCTGGAAACCATGCCGGGAAACCAACAGTAGAGGACTCCGAGGCACTGTATGAGGCAGAGGAGGATGAGGGAGAACCACTGCGGGAAGAACCGAAACACCTACTGCCTGCAGGTGAGCAGAAGGTCCAAAAAAATAAATAAATAAATAAAAACGCCGCCTCCCAGGGCCAGAGCGAGAGCGGCGATGAATAAGTCTATGCTCCCATCCGGCCCCAGAGGGGGAAGAGCAACATGAAATCAGGGTAGCACTCCCTACCCCTCCACGGGGGGCACTGGAGAGGCAGGAGGAAGAAGGACAGCAGCGGCAGCAGGGGGGGGGGGGAAGGGGGGGGTTGGGAACTTGGGACGGGGAGGTGATGGGGAGGCGGGGGGGCCGTGGCTGCAAGGATATGGGGAGCACCAGAAAAGCAGGGGGAGATAAGGGGGGGGGGGCGCTAGTGTGGTGGGGCTAAGGAGCTGGGTAAATGAGTGGGGACGATATGAGGGCTCATACAGCTTGCGCCGTGATCTGAAGTCGTCCGTGGTACCAGCGTCATTTTGATCAGATGATGAGATAACTGTTTATACATATTTACAGTACAAAAAGCGATAAAAAACACGCTAATTAGGACTGTGAAATATATCTATTCAATTATTTATATTTGTAGCTATTTATGTATTGTATTTATTTAATAATTTTTTTTTTATTTTTTTTTTTTATTTTTTTTTATTTTTATGTATTGAATTATCTTTTTTTTTTTTTTTTTTTTTTAATTTAATTTATTTATTTATTTTTATTTATTTATTTTATTTTTTACTTTATTTTTATTTATTTATTTATTTTTTTTTTTTTTGCACATACGCCATAGATGGAGCGCTTCAATTGATGATATATTGTTATATTTCGGACATGTACGCACGTGGCGATACCACATATGTGTGTGTTTGTTACAATATACAGTACTTAATTTATGTGCACACACACACATATACATATATATATATATATATATATATACAAATATACCTACATATATACACATATATACATACAAACTTTTATTGAAAGGGTTAAACTTAACTGTTGAAATCTTTTTTTTTTTTTTTTTTTTTTTTTTTTTTTGCACTGACATAGCTCCCACAGGGGGCTATAACACTGCACTCACTGAACCTGACACTGATCACTTGCCATGTATTAACATGGCAACGATCAGTGCTAACAACGATCGATTGCTCAAGCCTGAATTACAGGCTTGTAGCAATCAATCATGAGCGGACGCGCAGGAGGCAGGTGAGTGACCCTCCTGCTGCGTCCCAGCTGATCGGGACATCGCGATTTTATCGCGATGGTCCCGATCAGCCCGACTGAGCAGCCGGGATGCTTGCAATGTCACTTTCAGACGCGGCGATCAACTTTGATCGCCACGTCTAAAGACGCAATGCCGGACATCTGCCCGATCGGCGATGTCCGGCATAGCATGAGTCCTGGTTGCTAATAGCAACCGGGACTCACGGCTATGATGCGCGCTCGCCTTAGGAGCGCGCATTACAGCTGGGGACGCGCAAATGGACGTTAATAAACGTCCATTTGCGCAGGAAAAAAGGGGGGTTAAGCCAGCAGCAGCCACCCAGGGGCCGCCACCTCCAGAGACGGAGGGGACAACAGGGGGGGGACAAGAAGGAAACCAGAGCATGCTCATAAGGAGCATGCCTGGGGAGAGGGATCGAGGTACAGGCAGGGGAGAGGGCTCGGGGCAGGGAAGAGGGCAAAAGGAGCGGGTGGGACAGGCCGCACAGGGACTACAGGGGAAAGGAGAGCGGGACTGAGGAGAGGTCCGCCAGCCTCCCGAACCCAACACCGGCGCAACAGGAGGGGAGGCCAGCTCAGCCACAAGCGAGCATGCCAGCCCTCACCCTCCTGCTCCATCCGGGCCATAAATAAGGGGCAGTAACATACCAACCAGCAGACAAAACTCCGGGTCCTGGGCAGATTGAGGGGGGAAGGGAGGCACCACAGCTATAAATACCCTGGGGAGGGCCCCTGAAAGCCCGGGAAACTATTGAACCCCTGATTGGTGCACTCCTTCCCCCCACCCATGGGACATACCACTATAGCCACTGGCAAGTTTTACAGGTGGGGGAGGGGGCTAAAACATTGCCTGTATATTTCTTAACCCCTTACTGCTCACCAGTCAGGGGGCAAGCTAGTTATGCACAGCTTGCCCCTCCAGTAAAGGGGGTTTCAGTACCAATGGTAACTTGGAGGTAATAAAAAAAGAGGGAGAAGCTCCCGGTAAAATAAGGTCGTTGGGGTTTAGCTTAATGGAAGATTTCAGTCCTGCTGAAAATGAGCTCCTGGCTGGTCTAGTCAGCGACTCAGATATCAGTCAGACACCCATCTATCACCCATGTACACTCCTCTATACCCATCTGTCACCCATGTACACTCCTCTATACCCATCTGTCACCCATGTACACTCCTCTACACCCCTCTGTCACCCATGTACACTCCTCTATACCCATCTGTCACCCATGTACACTCCTCTATACCCATCTGTCACCCATGTACACTCCTCTACACCCATCTGTCACCCATGTACACTCCTCTATACCCATCTGTCACCCATGTACACTCCTCTACACCCCTCTGTCACCCATGTACACTCCTCTATACCCATCTGTCACCCATGTACACTCCTCTACACCCCTCTGTCACCCATGTACACTCCTCTATACCCATCTGTCACTCATGTACACTCCTCTACACCCCTCTGTCACCCATGTACACTCCTCTATACCCATCTGCCACCCATGTACACTCCTCTACACCCATCTGTCACCCATGTACACTCCTCTATACCCATCTGTCACCCATGTACACTCCTCTATACCCATCTGTCACCCATGTAGACTCCTCTACACCCATCTGTCACCCATGTAGACTCCTCTACACCCATCTGTCACCCATGTACACTCCTCTACTCCCCTCTGTCACCCATGTACACTCCTCTACATCCATCTGTCACCCATGTCCACTCCTCTACACCCCTCTGTCACCCATGTCCACTCGTCTACACCCCTCTGTCACCCATGTAGACTCCTCTACACCCCTCTGTCACCCATGTAGACTCCTCTACGCCCATCTGTCACCCATGTACACTCCTCTACTCCCCTCTGTCACCCATGTACACTCCTCTACACCCATCTGTCACCTATGTACACTCCTCTACACCCATCTGTCACCCATGTAGACTCCTCTATACCCCTCTGTCACCCATGTACACTCCTCTATACCCCTCTGTCACCCATGTACACTCCTCTACACCCCTCTGTCACCCATGTACACTCCTCTACACCCCTCTGTCACCCATGTACACTCCTCTACTCCCCTCTGTCACCCATGTACACTCCTCTACACCCATCTGTCACCTATGTACACTCCTCTACACCCATCTGTCACCCATGTAGACTCCTCTATACCCCTCTGTCACCCATGTACACTCCTCTATACCCCTCTGTCACCCATGTACACTCCTCTACACCCCTCTGTCACCCATGTACACTCCTCTACACCCCTCTGTCACCCATGTACACTCCTCTACACCCATCTGTCACCTATGTACACTCCTCTACACCCATCTGTCACCCATGTAGACTCCTCTACACCCATCTGTCACCCATGTACACTCCTCTACACCCATCTGTCACCCATGTACACTCCTCTACTCCCCTCTGTCACCCATGTACACTCCTCTACACCCATCTGTCACCCATGTAGACCCCTCTACACCCATCTGTCACCCATGTACACTCCTCTACTCCCCTCTGTCACCCATGTCCACTCCTCTACACCCCTCTGTCACCCAGGTAGACTCCTCTACACCCATCTGTCACCCATGTACAATCCTCTACTCCCTTCTGTCACCCATGTCCACTCCTCTACTCCCCTCTGTCACCCATGTCCACTCCTCTACACCCCTCTGTCACCCATGTACACTCCTCTACACCCCTCTGTCACCCATGTAGACTCCTCTACACCCATCTGTCACCCATGTAGACTCCTCTACACCCATTTGTCACCCATGTACACCCCTCTGTACACTCCTCTACTCCCCTCTGTCACCCATGTCCACTCCTCTACACCCTTCTGTACACTCCTCTACACCACTCTGTCACCCATGTACACTCCTCTACTCCCCTCTGTCACCCATGTAGACTCCTCTACACCCATCTGTCACCCATGTACACTCCTCTACTCCCCTCTGTCACCCATGTCCACTCCTCTACACCCCTCTGTCACCCATGTAGACTCCTCTACACCCATCTGTCACCCATGTACAATCCTCTACTCCCCTCTGTCACCCATGTTCACTCCTCTACACCCCTCTGTCACCCATGTCCACTCCTCTACTCCCCTCTGTCACCCATGTCCACTCCTCTACACCCCTCTGTCACCCATGTACACTCCTCTACACCCCTCTGTCACCCATGTAGACTCCTCTACACCCATCTGTCACCCATGTAGACTCCTCTACACCCATTTGTCACCCATGTACACCCCTCTGTACACTCCTCTACTCCCCTCTGTCACCCATGTCCACTCCTCTACACCCTTCTGTACACTCCTCTACACCACTCTGTCACCCATGTACACCCCTCTACACCCCTCTGTACACTCCTCTACTCCCCTCTGTTACCCATGTACACCCCTCTGTACACTCCTCTACTCCCCTCTGTCACCCATGTCCACTCCTCTACACCCCTCTGTACACTCCTCTACACCCCTCTGTACACTCCTCTACTCCCCTCTGTCACCCATGTCCACTCCTCTACTTCCCTCTGTTACCCATGTACACCCCTCTGTACACTCCTCTACACCCCTATGTCACCCATGTACACTCCTCTACACCCATCTGTCACCCATGTAGACTCCTCTACACCCATCTGTCACCCATGTACACCCCTCTGTACACTCCTCTACTCCCCTCTGTCACCGTTGTCCACTCCTCTACACCCCTCTGTACACTCCTCTACACCACTCTGTTACCCATGTACACCCCTCTACACCACTCTGTACACTCCTCTTCACCACTCTGTACACTCCCCTACACCACTCTGTACACTCCTCTACACCCCTCTGTTACCCATGTACACCCCTCTGTACACTCCTCTACTCCCCTCTGTCACCCATGTCCACTCCTCTACTCCCCTCTGTCACCCATGTCCACTCCTCTACTCCCCTCTCTGTCACCCATGTACACTCCTCTATACCCATCTGTCACCCATGTACACTCCTCTACACCCCTCTGTCACCCATGTACACTCCTCTACTCCCCTCTGTCACCCATGTCCACTCCTCTACTCCCCTCTGTCACCCATGTACACTCCTCTACACCCCTCTGTCACCCATGTACACTCCTCTACACCCCTCCGTCACCCATGTCCACTCCTCTACACCCCTCTGTACACTCCTCTACACCCCTATTTCACCCATGTACACTCCTCTACAACCTTCTGTACACCCCTCTGTCACCCATGTAAAAAAAAAGTGTGGAGCCTAATAGGTTTGTTTTGCAGGTTTAACTGTGAAGAATTGTGTGTGGAAGAAATCGTGAAGATGGCCGGACCAGATGGAGAACGATGCAAATTAGAGAAGATGTCATTTGTGAGTTGCTGTATAAAGCAGCACTTTAAACTACATACCCACTGATAAATAGATATAGTGCATTGCGTTATTTACCGTTTTTTCCTTTTTTTTTCTTTTTTGCTCGTCAACCTCGGTAGGGGTGCCCCGCGGAAATTCTTTTTCCGAGGTGTGCCCCGACCCAAAAAAGGTTGGGAAACACTGCCATAGAGTCTACCTACAGGGGGCAACTAGCGCTATAGGGTCTACCTACAGGGGACAACTATCACCATAGGGTCTATCTACAGGGGACAACTATCACCATAGGATCTATCTACGAGTTGTGGCTGAAAGAAATCATTGTGACGGTCTGGGCTGGATGGAAAAGGAAAGTGAACAACTGTATTTAACTGCACTGTGATCACTTATATGGTCTGTAGTGGTAATGATAGCTGCTTTGGTGTGGAGGTGTTAATTAGAAATTATGTAGGCAGTTTTCTGGATATAGCTGCACTTTAATCACTTATATAGTTCTCCATCAAAATGAAGGTAGTGGCCCAACCCTTCACTCATTCTCTATGGAGAGGAACTGCTCCATAAACAATGAATGAAGTGTTGGCTGGGTGTGTGGTTAGTGGAATGGCTGGGAGCTATGGTACGCGTAGCATGCCGCCTTGTATTTCCCTCTTTGCTCCCAGCATCTTGTTCGCTACCCAGAAGAGACATCCGGCGGTAGAGAGAGAAATGTATAGATTGTGTCATTGCCGATAGAGACCTTGAAGCAGTGGGGTAAAAATAAATTTGGGGCCCCCCTGCGAGACCTACTGAGCCCCTAAGCTCCTCCCCCACAAGGTATGCCACACCAAAATATACCCAACCCATACCAAATTGCTCCGCCCATACTGATAAACACTGCCCATAGGCATTTTCTGTGGACGTATGAAGAGCATTTGTAAGTAATACTTACATTTGTTGTTGTTTTTTTTTTTTTTAAAGAGTACCTATCATTAAATAAACTACCCTAAACTAACTTAGGCTATGCTCCCTAACTACACCTAACACCCCCCTGCTCTTAAACATTTTTTAAGAGCTTTAAAAAGCTCTGTATCTCGCCTATTTCCTTGATCACAGTGTGAGCTACCGGCAGGACGATGTGGGCGTCCGGTGTCAAGAGCAGGGGAGAAGCTGCAGGCCGGCTGGGAGAAGGTGAGAACTTCTTCCATAGCTCTGTCACCTGTCTTCACCCGGCCTGCTGGCCATGTCTGCTGCTGCTGTGGGCACAGCCCACCGTTCTGATTGACAGGCAGGGAGCAGTGCTGTGCTGGCCATGCCCGCTGCTGCTGTGGGCACAGCCCACCGTTCTGATTGACAGGCAGGGAGCAGTGCTGTGCTGGTCATGTGTCCCGGCTGCAGTCAGATTTCAGACTCATGCCAGGCCAGCAGCATGAGTCCGAAATCTAGCGGCCAAAGGATAGTGTGGTAACTTCCTTGGGGTGTTGTGTAGGTGGGGTGTTGCTTCGGTATATGAGGGGTTAATTTAACCCCTGTCACTCGTGACGCCAGGGTGAGGGTTAATACGCTGAGGTAAATCTTCGGCCTATCGCCACCCTTCCCAGAAACGATAGGTGCGTGCTTAAATGAATGAAGGTCCACAACGGAGATGAACTTGAACTTGCATAAACTTTACTGAGGTACTTGTGGTACATCCAATTTACAGCAACAGTCTTAGTAATACAGTCTCTATACAGCACGGCAGTGATTGACAGATGCTGCGGACCATTGACTTATCCAAAGGATTATTAGGATTGGTGCAGAGATCCGTCCGGATTTAGGGGTCTGTTTAGGTCCGGTGATCTTGCGTAGTTAACAGGGATTGAGATAACTCACAGTTGTGTAATGATGGCCGTTGCTGCAAGGCTTGGGCCTAGTCACTGCTGAAGACAGTTGCGCAGATCCGTCCTCATCAGCAGCCCAGGAGATAAGACAGAGAGTAATGGCCGCCGCTCCCTTATATGGGCCGTTTTGGATTGGTCCGTGTCAGCTGTCACTCACCGTTACAATGCATGGTGGGTGCATACGTCACGGGAACCTCCAAAGGTCCTAAAGCAAAACCATAGAGTTTCCACCTGATCCGAAAGTCCTGCTACACCGCGAACAAGTAGACAACCAAATATATACATTTTCATACCTATATTTATATAAATTTTAAATAGAGCTGCTATATACTTACGGACTAAGTGAGAGGTGACAAGGGGAGAACTAAACAAGAGGGACCCCGATGTCCTAGGGACTCTGACTATGGGGACCTCTATACAGGTAGGATACGGTACCGGGACACCACAATAGGGGATTAGATGCCTGATCACAGGGGTCTCGCCGCTGGCCTCTCCTGCAGCATCCCCTGTCATCTTGTTGGGGTGGGGGGATTGAGAACCCCCTAAAAAAAAGTGGATTTTTATACTTGGGCTGGCTGTAGGCCCCTACCTAGATGGTCCCCCCCCCCCCCCGCACCACAGGGGCTGCGAGGGCCCCCGTTACACAACTGTCTTCAAGGGAGAAGCGTTATTATGCATGTGGTGTAGTATATTACATGATGATCCTTCTTCTTGAGGGTGTTCTATTCGGATGTTTAGGTCTCTGGCTTTGGAAGTGATCAGAATCCTGTGAGAATCATCATCAGGTAATTGGAGTCTAGAAGAAGAGACCCCGAGTCTAGAAGAAGAGACCCCGAGTCTAGAAGAAGAGACCCCGAGACTAGAAGAAGAGACCCCGAGTCTAGAAGAAGAGACCCCGAGTCTAGAAGAAGAGACCCCGAGACTAGAAGAAGAGACCCCGAGACTAGAAGAAGAGACCCCGAGACTAGAAGAAGAGACCCCGAGACTAGAAGAGACCCCGAGTCTAGAAGAAGAGACCCCGAGTCTAGAAGAAGAGACCCCGAGACTAGAAGAAGAGACCCCGAGTCTAGAAGAAGAGACCCCGAGTCTAGAAGAAGAGACCCCGAGACTAGAAGAAGAGACCCCGAGACTAGAAGAAGAGACCCCGAGTCTAGAAGAAGAGACCCCGAGAGATTCTCATCATTTCCTTTTTTATCTCTGGAGAGAGAGAAACCTGATAAACATTTAGGAGCTTCTTGTGGCCTCTGTGAGGAAAGTCGCTGCTCTGGTTGAAAAGTTTGGCAGGATGGTTAAGGTAATGAATAAAGAGACATATCCTTAATACATGATATCAGCTTCAGCTATTTTTTGTTTTTCAAAATCAACTAGTGCTAGTTAAACAGATTTGTAAATTACTTTTATTTAAAAAAAAAATCTTAATCCTTCCAGTACTTATCAGCTGCAGGAAAAGTTGTGTAGTTCTTTCCAGTCTGACCACAGTGCTCTCTGCTGACACCTCTGTTCATGTCAGGAAATGTCCAAAACAGGAGCAAATCCCCATAGTAAAGTTCTTCTGCTCTGGACAGTTCCTATCATGGACAGAGGTGTAAGCAGAGAGCACTGTGGTCAGACTGGAAAGAACTACACAACTTCCTCTGTAGTATACAGCAGCAAGATTTTTTAATAAAAGTAATTTACAAATCTGTTTAACTTTCGAGCTCCAGTTAATTTGAAATGTTTTCCCACCAAAGTACCCCTTTAAGTACCGTCACTTAACAGTCAGCCATGATGGTGCATAGGGGGAAAGACACAGTGCTTGATAGATTCAGATACAACCATAGGTCCCATAGTAAGTAATGAGAAAGGGGGCTTGCCTCTGAAACGCCGTTGCATCATGGTAGAGAGAGTTCAGTATGTGCAGTCATATCTGTTATGTCTCTACATATCTAATGTCTATTACAAGACTTAAGCTTGAGATTGTGAATAACAAAAAAGAATATAAATGCAAGAACTACAGAAGTGCGAGTTATTCCCATGATGGGACCTATGGTTGTACCTGAATCTATCAATGATGCAGCGTCTTTCCCCTTACGTGATGTCCTAAAAGTACTATATAGTGGAACATAGTGGAGTTCCTGGATTAGGGGATATTGTGCAATATTTGAAATACATACAGGAGTGACGAATTGTGTGTTTGTTATAAAAGTAGGTGGCGCACAGCCCAAAAGAGAGAGGCTCCAATGCAATCACTTTCAGCCAAGTATGAGAGAAGTGGCACTCACCAGTAGTAGTAGTTTCCAGGCTTTATTTCGCTTTTGTACAGCAATATTGGACAGACAAACAGGTGCGTTCTACAAATGGAGCTTTCTGGTGTTTCACCGCTATGCGCTTCTTCCGGAGCTGAACTCTACTACTAATAGGTGCCCCTTTTTGTTTTTACTTGTACTTGGCTGAAAGTGATTACATATTATAAATCCTTGACATAAAAAAAAAAAAAATTCTGGATGACCCCTTTAACAGAGGAGTGACAGCAAATTGTCACAGTTCATCATTGTTATATAGACCGGTCCAGTTAATGTTTTTGGTCTTAAAATGTATTTGTTATATAGTTCACAGAACAGGACTTGTGAGATAAAATACCTTTGAAGTAACAGGGTATTAAGACTCATCCAGGGAAAAAACATAAAAAACCCTGCACTTTTTACCCATCTGGCGACCATTCTCCCAGAGCAGGTCCTGCTGCACAGTGCGGATTCTGTTTGGGGTCGGCACATGTATTACCCACTCAGCTGCCATAATATAGTCCCAAGTGATGACAGGACAGCGTTATATCAGCTGATGAATGGGGAAGATAATGGTCCAGATTTATCTAACTGTCTGACCAATCACAGCTCAGCTTCATATCTTAACAAGCTCTGTTAAAATGAAGCTGAGCTGTGATTGGTCACTGAAAGGTAAAAGCAGTTTTGGTCTCAGATTGATAAATCTTGGCCAGTGCAGGTAAATATTCTTGTAAGGGGCTTTATATATAAGGATTAAGAGGGGAATTCATCAAGTTATTTCATCTACATTGTTGATGGTAATGTAATTCCTGGATTTATTTTGTACTTTGCTCTATAGTTCAGATTAGTTAAAAAAAATTTCCCTTTGTGTAATTTACATCTTGCATTTTATTCAGTGAAACCCAAGTTGTGCAGTAACTTACTGCATATATGTGTATAAAAAGAGAAAAAGGTAGGTCTGGCACTGGATGTACAGGTCTGTACACACTAGTATAATCGGAGTGTCACTAACAATGCAGGGACTGCGTACAGTGTAGGTGGTGCTCGTTCAGTGTACAGTCCAATACAACGGCAACTCAACACTGTAAGTGAATCTTCGGTCTATCTTCAAAGTCTTGCAGTTAACATATAGACGCAGCGGGGAGCAGGCGGGGGGTTAATCAGCTGAGGGCTGAGTGTATATGTTAACTTACTTACAGTAAATCTTTTCCCTCTCTATTTGTCAGAATAACCTTATAAGATGGCGGCGTCTCTCAGGCGATGTAAATGTCAGGGACCATCCAGGATCCAAACAAGAGACCAACTTCATGGTTTACAGGTGGAGGAGGATCAGTAAGAAATAGGAGTTTGAAGCTTTTGTCTTCTGTTTAGATGCTTGGATCAGTGAGTTGGCCAGTCAGCCATCTTGGTAAGTGCTCACACCAAAACCTCATCCGATGCATCAGAATTTCAAACATCCTGAGCCACGTTGATAACATCTTGTCTAGTCTAAGTTTACACTGTGTAAGAATTAGTTTTTATTTATCTGCCCAGTGTCTTGTGAATGTAGAATCTCCTCCATGTGAAATGATATCATTGAAAATAGAGACAGATTCCTTCTTTTTATGTCAGTTCATCAATCACATAACAAAATCGTTCTCCACAAAAAGAGAAAAAACACTTTAATAAAAAGAGAAAAAAATCTGACATCACAAGATTAGACAACATGTTAACAGCAGGAAGATGGGAGATGACATATAAATCCAGTTCTGAGGATAACACTATAACACTGTATTCATGTCTGCAGGCAAACATCGATTACCCTACAATTAGATTAGCCCCCTTCATAACTACAGTCAGGAACACTTGATGTGTAAGGACACCCGACGTGTAAGGATGTCCGATGTGTAAGGACGCCCGACGTGTAAGGACGCCCGATGTGTAACGACGCCAGACGTGTAAGGATGCCTGATGTGTAAGGATGTCCGACGTGTAAGGACGCCCGACGTGTAACGACGCCCGACGTGTAAGGATGCCTGATGTGTAAGGACGCCCGACGTGTAAGGACGCCCGATGTGTAAGGACGCCCGATGTGTAAGGATGCCTGATATGTAAGGATGCCCAAAGTGTAAGGATGTCCGATGTGTAAGGACGCCCGACGTGTAACGACGCCCGACGTGTAAGGATGCCTGATGTGTAAGGACGCCTGACGTGTAAGGACGCCCGATGTGTAAGGACGCCCGATGTGTAAGGATGCCTGATATGTAAGGATGCCCAAAGTGTAAGGATGTCCGATGTGTAAGGACGCCCGACGTGTAAGGATGCCTGATATGTAAGGACACCCAAAGTGTAAGGATGCCCGACGTGTAAGGACGCCCGACGTGTAAGGACGCCCGACGTGTAAGGACGCCCGACGTGGAGGACACCTTATATGTAAGGATACTTGATATGATAGGACACCTGATATGTAAGGACGCCGATGTGTAAGGATGCCTGATATGTAAGGATGCCCAAAGTGTAAGGATGCCCGACGTGTAAGGACGCCCGACGTGTAATGATGCCGATGTGTAAGGACGTCCGACGTGTAAGGACGCCCGACGTGTAAGGACGTATGACATGTAAGGACGTCCGACGTGTAAGGATGCCCGATGTGCGAGGCGCCAGACGTGGAGGACGCCTGATATGTAAGGATACTTGATATGAAAGGACACCTGATATGTAAGGACGCCGATGTGTAAGGACGTCCGACGTGTAAGGACACCCGACGTGTAAGGACGCCCAATTTGCAAGGTGCCCGACGTGTAAGGACGCCCGACGTGGAGGACACCTGATACCTAAGGATACTTGATATGAAAGGATGCCTGATATGTAAGGACGCTGATGTGTAAGGATGCCCAATGTGTAAGGACGCCGATGAGTAAGGGCGCGTGATATGTAAGGACGCGTGATATGCAAGGACGCCGATATGTAAGGACGCTCAATGTGCAAGGATGCCCGATATGTAAGGATGCCTGATATGTAAGGATGCCTGATGTGTAAGGACGTCGATGTGTAAGGATGCCTGATATGTAAGGACGCCCGATGTGTAAGGATGCCTGATATGTAAGGATGCCCAAAGTGTAAGGATGTCCGATGTGTAAGGACGCCCGACGTGTAAGGATGCCTGATGTGTAAGGACGCCTGACGTGTAAGGATGCCCGATGTGTAAGGACGCCCGATGTGTAAGGATGCCTGATATGTAAGGACGCTGATGTGTAAGGATGCCCAATGTGTAAGGACGCCGATGAGTAAGGGCGCGTGATATGTAAGGACGCGTGATATGCAAGGACGCCGATATGTAAGGACGCTCAATGTGCAAGGATGCCCGATATGTAAGGATGCCTGATATGTAAGGATGCCTGATGTGTAAGGACGCCGATGTGTAAGGATGCCTGATATGTAAGGACGCCCGATGTGTAAGGATGCCTGATATGTAAGGATGCCCAAAGTGTAAGGATGTCCGATGTGTAAGGACGCCCGACGTGTAAGGATGCCTGATATGTAAGGACACCCAAAGTGTAAGGATGCCCGACGTGTAAGGACGCCCGACGTGTAAGGACGCCCGACGTGTAAGGATACTTGATATGATAGGACACCTGATATGTAAGGACGCCGATGTGTAAGGATGCCTGATATGTAAGGATGCCCAAAGTGTAAGGATGCCCGACGTGTAAGGACGCCCGACGTGTAATGATGCCGATGTGTAAGGACGTCCGACGTATAAGGACGCCCGACGTGTAAGGACATCCGACGTGTAAGGACGTCCGACGTGTAAGGATGCCCGATGTGCGAGGCGCCAGACGTGGAGGACGCCTGATATGTAAGGATACTTGATATGAAAGGACACCTGATATGTAAGGACGCCGATGTGTAAGGACGTCCGACGTGTAAGGACACCCGACGTGTAAGGACGCCCAATTTGCAAGGTGCCCGACGTGTAAGGACGCCCGACGTGGAGGACACCTGATACCTAAGGATACTTGATATGAAAGGATGCCTGATATGTAAGGACGCTGATGTGTAAGGATGCCCAATGTGTAAGGACGCCGATGAGTAAGGGCGCGTGATATGTAAGGACGCGTGATATGCAAGGACGCCGATATGTAAGGACGCTCAATGTGCAAGGATGCCCGATATGTAAGGATGCCTGATATGTAAGGATGCCTGATGTGTAAGGACGCCGATGTGTAAGGATGCCTGATATGTAAGGACGCCGATGTGTAAGGATGCCTGATATGTAAGGACGCCGATGTGTAAGGACGCTCAATGTGCAAGGATGCCCGATATGTAAGGATGCCTGATATGTAAGGATGCCTGATGTGTAAGGACGCCGATGTGTAAGGATGCCTGATATGTAAGGATGCCGATGTGTAAGGATGCCTGATATGTAAGGACGCCGATGTATAAGGACGCCTGATATGTAAGGCCCCCGATGTGTAAGGACGCCCAATGTGTAAGGATGCCTGATATGTAAGGATGCTGTTACGCCGAGCGCTCCGGGTCCCCGCTCCTCCCCGGAGCGCTCGCTACACTCTCCTCACTGCAGCGCTCCGGTCAGATCCACTGACCCGGGGCGCTGCGATACCGCCTCCAGCCGGGATGCGATTCGCGATGCGGGTAGCGCCCGCTCGCGATGCGCACCCCGGCTCCCGTACCTGACTCGCTCTCCGTCGGTCCTGTCCCGGCGCGCGCGGCCCCGCTCCTTAGGGCGCGCGCGCGCCGGGTCTTTGCGATTTAAAGGGCCACTGCGCCGCTGATTGGCGCAGTGGTTCCAATTAGTCTGATCACCTGTGCACTTCCCTATATCACCTCACTTCCCCTGCACTTCCTTGCCGGATCTTGTTGCCATCGTGCCAGTGAAAGCGTTTCCTTGTGTGTTCCTAGCCTGTGTTCCAGACCTCCTGCCGTTGCCCCTGACTACGATCCTTGCTGCCTGCCCCGACCTTCTGCTACGTCCGACCTTGCTTCTGTCTACTCCCTTGTACCGCGCCTATCTTCAGCAGCCAGAGAGGTGAGCCGTTGCTAGTGGATACGACCTGGTCACTACCGCCGCAGCAAGACCATCCCGCTTTGCGGCGGGCTCTGGTGAAAACCAGTAGTGACTTAGAACCGATCCACTAGCACGGTCCACGCCAATCCCTCTCCGGCACAGAGGATCCACTACCTGCCAGCCGGCATCGTGACAGTAGATCCGGCCATGGATCCCGCTGAAGTTCCTCTGCCAGTTGTCGCTGACCTCACCACGGTGGTCGCCCAGCAGTCACAACAGATAGCGCAACAAGGCCAACAGCTGTCTCAACTGACCGTTATGCTACAGCAGTTACTACCACAGCTTCAGCAATCATCTCCTCCGCCAGCTCCTGCACCTCCTCCGCAGCGAGTGGCCGCTTCTGGTCTACGCCTATCCTTGCCGGATAAATTTGATGGGGACTCTAAGTTTTGCCGTGGCTTTCTTTCCCAATGTTCCCTGCACTTGGAGATGATGTCGGACCAGTTTCCCACTGAAAGGTCTAAGGTGGCTTTCGTAGTCAGCCTTCTGTCTGGAAAAGCCCTGTCTTGGGCCACACCGCTCTGGGACCGCAATGACCCCGTCACTGCCTCTGTACACTCCTTCTTCTCGGAAATCCGAAGTGTCTTTGAGGAACCTGCCCGAGCCTCTTCTGCTGAGACTGCCCTGTTGAACCTGGTCCAGGGTAATTCTTCCGTTGGCGAGTATGCCGTACAATTCCGTACTCTTGCTTCAGAATTATCCTGGAATAATGAGGCCCTCTGCGCGACCTTTAAAAAAGGCCTATCCAGCAACATTAAAGATGTTCTGGCCGCACGAGAAATGCCTGCTAATCTACATGAACTCATTCACCTAGCCACTCGCATTGACATGCGTTTTTCCGAAAGGCGTCAGGAGCTCCGCCAGGATATGGACTCTGTTCGCACGAGGCGTTTCTTCTCCTCGGCTCCTCTCTCCTCTGGTCCCCTGCAATCCGTTCCTGTGCCTCCCGCCGTGGAGGCTATGCAGGTCGACCGGTCTCGCCTGACACCTCAAGAGAGGACACGACGCCGCATGGAGAATCTCTGCCTGTACTGTGCTAGTACCGAACACTTCCTGAGGGATTGTCCTATCCGTCCTCCCCGCCTGGAAAGACGTACGCTGACTCCGCACAAAGGTGAGACAGTCCTTGATGTCTACTCTGCTTCTCCACGTCTTACTGTGCCTGTGCGGATGTCTGCCTCTGCCTTCTCCTTCTCTACTATGGCCTTCTTGGACTCCGGATCTGCAGGAAATTTTATTTTGGCCTCTCTCGTCAACAGGTTCAACATCCCAGTGACCAGTCTCGCCAGACCCCTCTACATCAATTGTGTAAACAATGAAAGATTGGACTGTACCATACGTTTCCGCACGGAGCCCCTTCTAATGTGCATCGGATCTCATCACGAGAGGATTGAACTCTTGGTCCTCCCCAATTGCACTTCTGAAATTCTCCTTGGACTTCCCTGGCTTCAACTTCATTCCCCAACCCTGGATTGGTCCACTGGGGAGATCAAGAGTTGGGGGCCCTCTTGTTCCAAGGACTGCCTAAAACCGGTTCCCAGTAACCCTTGCCGTGACTCTGTGGTTCCTCCAGTAACCGGTCTCCCTAAGGCCTATATGGACTTTGCGGATGTTTTTTGCAAAAAACAAGCTGAGACACTACCTCCTCACAGGCCTTATGATTGTCCTATCGACCTCCTCCCGGGCACTACTCCACCCCGGGGCAGAATTTATCCTCTGTCCGCCCCAGAGACTCTTGCCATGTCTGAATACGTCCAGGAAAATTTAAAAAAGGGCTTTATCCGTAAATCCTCCTCTCCTGCCGGAGCCGGATTTTTCTTTGTGTCCAAAAAAGATGGCTCCCTACGTCCTTGCATTGACTACCGCGGTCTTAATAAAATCACGGTTAAGAACCGCTACCCCCTACCCCTCATCTCTGAACTCTTTGATCGCCTCCAAGGTGCCCACATCTTTACCAAACTGGACTTAAGAGGTGCTTATAATCTCATCCGCATCAGAGAGGGGGATGAATGGAAAACGGCATTTAACACCAGAGATGGACACTTTGAGTATCTGGTCATGCCCTTTGGCCTGTGCAACGCCCCTGCCGTCTTCCAAGACTTTGTTAATGAAATTTTTCGTGATCTTTTATACTCCTGTGTTGTTGTATATCTGGACGATATCCTGATTTTTTCTGCCAATCTAGAAGAACACCGCCAGCATGTCCGTATGGTTCTTCAGAGACTTCGTGACAATCAACTCTATGCCAAAATTGAGAAATGTCTGTTTGAATGCCAATCTCTTCCTTTCCTAGGATACTTGGTCTCTGGCCAGGGACTACAAATGGATCCAGACAAACTCTCTGCCGTCTTAGATTGGCCACGCCCCTCCGGACTCCGTGCTATCCAACGCTTTTTGGGGTTCGCCAATTATTACAGGCAATTTATTCCACATTTTTCTACCCTTGTGGCTCCTATCGTGGCTTTAACCAAAAAAAATGCCGATCCCAAGTCTTGGCCTCCTCAAGCGGAAGACGCCTTTAAACGGCTCAAGTCTGCCTTTTCTTCGGCTCCCGTGCTCTCCAGACCTGACCCTTCCAAACCCTTCCTATTGGAGGTTGATGCCTCCTCAGTGGGAGCTGGAGCTGTCCTTCTACAAAAAAATTCTTCCGGGCATGCTGTTACTTGTGGTTTTTTTTCTAGGACCTTCTCTCCGGCGGAGAGGAACTACTCCATCGGGGATCGAGAGCTTCTAGCCATTAAATTAGCACTTGAGGAATGGAGGCATCTGCTGGAGGGATCAAGATTTCCAGTTATTATTTACACCGATCACAAGAACCTCTCCTACCTCCAGTCTGCCCAACGGCTGAATCCTCGCCAGGCCAGGTGGTCTCTGTTCTTTGCCCGATTTAATTTTGAAATTCACTTTCGGCCTGCCGATAAGAACATTAGGGCCGATGCTCTCTCTCGTTCCTCGGATGCTTCTGAAGTTGAACTCTCTCCGCAACACATCATTCCTCCTGACTGCCTGATTTCCACTTCTCCAGCCTCCATCAGGCAAACTCCTCCAGGAAAGACCTTTGTTTCTCCACGCCAACGCCTCGGAATCCTCAAATGGGGTCACTCCTCCCATCTCGCAGGTCATGCGGGCATCAAGAAATCTGTGCAACTCATCTCTCGCTTCTATTGGTGGCCGACTCTGGAGACGGATGTTGTGGACTTTGTGCGAGCCTGCACTATCTGTGCCCGGGATAAGACTCCTCGCCAGAAGCCCGCTGGTTTTCTTCATCCCCTGCCTGTCCCCGAACAGCCTTGGTCTCTGATTGGTATGGACTTTATTACAGACCTACCCCCATCCCGTGGCAACACTGTTATTTGGGTGGTCGTTGATCGATTCTCCAAAATGGCACATTTCATCCCTCTTCCTGGTCTTCCTTCAGCGCCTCAGTTGGCTAAACAATTTTTTGTACACATTTTTCGTCTTCACGGGTTGCCTACGCAGATCGTCTCGGATAGAGGCGTCCAATTCGTGTCTAAATTCTGGAGGGCTCTCTGTAAACAACTCAAGATTAAATTAAATTTTTCTTCTGCATATCATCCTCAATCCAATGGACAAGTAGAAAGAATTAACCAGGTCTTGGGTGATTATTTACGACATTTTGTTTCCTCCCGCCAGGATGACTGGGCAGATCTCCTTCCATGGGCCAAATTCTCGTATAACTTCAGAGTCTCTGAATCTTCCTCCAAATCCCCATTTTTCGTGGTGTACGGCCGTCACCCTCTTCCCCCCCTCCCTACCCCCTTGCCCTCTGGTCTGCCCGCTGTGGATGAAATTTCTCGTGACCTTTCCATCATATGGAGAGAGACCCAAAATTCTCTCTTACAGGCTTCATCACGCATGAAGAAGTTCGCGGATAAGAAAAGAAGAGCTCCTCCCATTTTTTCCCCTGGAGACAAGGTATGGCTCTCCGCTAAATATGTCCGCTTCCGTGTCCCTAGCTACAAGTTGGGACCACGCTATCTTGGTCCTTTCAAAATTTTGTGCCAGATTAATCCTGTCTCTTACAAACTTCTTCTTCCTCCTTCTCTTCGTATTCCTAATGCCTTTCACGTTTCTCTTCTTAAACCACTTATCATCAACCGTTTCTCTCCCAAATCTGTTCCTCCCACTCCTGTTTCCGGCTCCTCGGACATCTTCTCCGTCAAAGAGATTCTGGCATCCAAAAAGGTCAGAGGGAAAACCTTTTTTTTAGTGGATTGGGAGGGTTGTGGTCCAGAAGAGAGATCCTGGGAACCTGAGGACAATATCCTAGACAAAAGTCTGCTCCTCAGGTTCTCAGGCTCTAAGAAGAGGGGGAGACCCAAGGGGGGGGGTACTGTTACGCCGAGCGCTCCGGGTCCCCGCTCCTCCCCGGAGCGCTCGCTACACTCTCCTCACTGCAGCGCTCCGGTCAGATCCACTGACCCGGGGCGCTGCGATACCGCCTCCAGCCGGGATGCGATTCGCGATGCGGGTAGCGCCCGCTCGCGATGCGCACCCCGGCTCCCGTACCTGACTCGCTCTCCGTCGGTCCTGTCCCGGCGCGCGCGGCCCCGCTCCTTAGGGCGCGCGCGCGCCGGGTCTTTGCGATTTAAAGGGCCACTGCGCCGCTGATTGGCGCAGTGGTTCCAATTAGTCTGATCACCTGTGCACTTCCCTATATCACCTCACTTTCCCTGCACTTCCTTGCCGGATCTTGTTGCCATCGTGCCAGTGAAAGCGTTTCCTTGTGTGTTCCTAGCCTGTGTTCCAGACCTCCTGCCGTTGCCCCTGACTACGATCCTTGCTGCCTGCCCCGACCTTCTGCTACGTCCGACCTTGCTTCTGTCTACTCCCTTGTACCGCGCCTATCTTCAGCAGCCAGAGAGGTGAGCCGTTGCTAGTGGATACGACCTGGTCACTACCGCCGCAGCAAGACCATCCCGCTTTGCGGCGGGCTCTGGTGAAAACCAGTAGTGACTTAGAACCGATCCACTAGCACGGTCCACGCCAATCCCTCTCCGGCACAGAGGATCCACTACCTGCCAGCCGGCATCGTGACAGATGCCTGATGTGTAAGGACGCCGATGTGTAAGGATGCCTGATATGTAAGGACGCCGATGTGTAAGGATGCCTGATATGTAAGGACGCCGATGTGTAAGGATGCCTGATATGTAAGGATGCCGATGTGTAAGGACGCCTGATATGTAAGGACGCCGATGTGTAAGGACGCCCAATGTGTAAGGATGCCTGATATGTAAGGATGCCTGATGTGTAAGGATGCCTGATATGTAAGGACGCCGATGTGTAAGGATGCCTGATATGTAAGGATGCCGATGTGTAAGGACGCCGATGTGTAAGGACGCCCAATGTGTAAGGATGCCTGATATGTAAGGATGCCTGATATGTAAGGACGCCCAATGTGTAAGGATGCCTGATATGTAAGGACACCTGATATGTAAGGATGCCTGATATGTAAGGATGCCGAAATGTAAGGATGCCTGATATGTAAGGACGCCTGATATGTAAGGATGCCGAAATGTAAGGATGCCTGATATGTAAGGATGCCTGATATGTAAGGACGCCTGATATGTAAGGGTGCTTGATATGTAAGGACGCCGATGTGTAAGGATACAGATATGTAAGGACACCGATGTGTAAGGACGCTCAATGTGCAAGGACGCCCGATATGTAAGGACGCCTGATATGTAAGCACGCCGATATGTAAGGAGGCCTGATATGTAAGGACGCCTGATATGTAAGGACGCCTGATATGCAAGGATGCCTGATATGTAAGGATGCAGATGTGTAAGGACGCCTGATATGTAAGGACGCCGATGTGTAAGGACGCCTGATATGTAAGGACGCCCGATATGTAAGGACGCCTGATATGTAAGGACGCCTGATATGCAAGGATGCCTGATATGTAAGGATGCAGATGTGTAAGGAGGCCTGATATGTAAGGACGACCGATATGTAAGGACGCCCAATGTGTATGGACGCCTGATATGTAAGGATGCCGATGTGTAAGGACGCCTGATATGTAAGGACGCCGATGTGTAAGGACGCCTGATATGTAAGGACGCCTAATATGTAAGGATGCCGAATATGTAAGGACGCTGATGTGCAAGGACGCCTGATATGTAAGGACGCCGATATGTAAGGAGGCCTGATATGTAAGGACGCCTAATATGTAAGGATGCCTGATATGCAAGGATGCCCGATATGTAAGGACGCCCAATGTGTATGGACGCCTGATATGTAAGGATGCCGATTTGTAAGGACGCCTGATATGTAAGGACGCCGATGTGTAAGGACGCCTGATATGTAAGGACGCCTAATATGTAAGGATGCCGAATATGTAAGGACGCTGATGTGCAAGGACGCCTGATATGTAAGGACGCCGATATGTAAGGAGGCCTGATATGTAAGGACGCCTAATATGTAAGGATGCCTGATATGCAAGGATGACGAATATGTAAGGACGCTGATGTGCAAGGACGCCTGATATGTAAGGACGCCGATATGTAAGGAGGCCTGATATGTAAGGAGGCCTGATATGTAAGGACGCCTGATATGTAAGGACGCCTGATATGCAAGGATGCCTGATATGTAAGGACCCCAATGTGTAAGGACGCCGATGTGTAAGGACGCTGATATGTAAGGCCACCTGATATGTAAGGACGCCTGATGTGTAAGGACGCCTGATATGTAAGGACGCCGATGTGTAAGGACGCCTGATATGTAAGGATGCAGATGTGTAAATACGCCTGATATGTAAGGATGCCGATGTGTAAGGCCGTTTGATATGTAAGGACACCAATGTGTAAGGACGCCCGATATGTAAGGACGCCTGATATGTAAGGATGCCGATGTGTAAGGCCGTTTGATATGTAAGGACACCAATGTGTAAGGACGCCCGATATGTAAGGACGCCTGATATGTAAGGATGCCGATGTGTAAGGACGCCTGATATCTAAGGACACACGTGCAAACCCACAAACTCACGTCCCGTGATCCACGTTTCTGACATCCACGGGTATACTCCCCGATGTCACGCATGACGCTGCTACTGACATTCCGTCACAGCCACGCGCGTCCTCACACACACACCTGCCACTCGGCTCTCTATCTGACTCTGCTTCAGTCGGGGCATGGCATTCATGTTGTACCTGACTCATTCAGCGCAACATGTCATTAAACTAGGCGGAGGATCACCTTTTGTCTGACACGTCTTCAGCGGGGTCCTCTGCGTGTGCCGTTTCTGACTCTTCTTCAGCGCAAACGGCATACACAGTCACTACAGTAATTACTCTCTTCACCACCCACACCCTCTAGTTGTTACTCAGTACACCACGCTAATTGTCACATATAATATTCACAGCTGTATCAGGTCATGCCGCCAAGGCTGTCGCGTTGTCCCTACAGCTCAGGACAGCAGCAGGTCAGTTCCCATGTCTAGTAGCTAGGTGAAGTTTAGTTAGTTGCAAATTCATCAGTCATCATCCCCACCGGCACCCTTCACTGGCCCGGATAGGTTCGGCTAGAGGTATGTCCCATCGCTCGGACATTGAGGATGCCCTCTCTGTTCCGGAGACTCTCGCCAGGGCTTCGGACCGAGGCAGCATGCCGTCATACCGAGTATGGACCATTCCCAGGTTGATGGAGGAGTTAAGGCGAAGGGACATCCCCTTCCCAGCCTCTGCCAGGAAGGGCGAACGATATAACCTGCTCACTGCCGACCAAGCCCCCAGGGGCAGTCAGGAAGCTGTCCAGGCTCAAGCGTCAAGCGCCTCGCTGTCCCAGCTTCATACTATGATGGCAGACGTCCTAGCGTCAGTCACTGGCTTCCAGGCCAGACTGGACCTTATGGACACCTCCAAGAGTAGCGAATCTGCTCCCACTACGGCAGCTCCAACGGCTTCTACCTCACAGGCTATGCCTACAGGTACGCCACAACTCCCACCCAACATCACCCCAGCGCATCTCATCCCGGCGCCCATTAAAAAAAGAGATCCTAGAGGGCAAGGATGTCAACCTTGCATCCCTCCTAATCGCTACGACAGACATCAAGGACACCAAGACTGTCGCCTGTGGTGAGCTGGCGGTGACATTCAAAAGCAAGGATGCCAGGCTCAACAGGTCTTTGAACGTCACCGAATTCGTCCTTGCATTCGGCCTCTTTAGGGACGTCATCTGCTCGGTCAGCCCTAGCCGCAGGGTCGAGTTAGACCTGTATCTGCACAGAGTTATCCAGATGGCTCATAAATACGGGGCACTACGTTTTATGATTACCACGAATCCTTCTCAGCCACAGCAGCGGCAGCTTACGCCGAATTCAACTATATAACTAACTGGGGGGTTGTTGATACAAAGCTCTATTGCAATCACTTCGCAGGCATGAAAGCTCCGTCCTGCGCTGTGTGCGGACTCACCTCCCACTCAGCCAACTGGTGTCCTAGGAGCAGCGACCCAGGGGAGCCTAGCTCCAGCAGGGGCCCCAGCTCCCACGCCTCTGCTCCTCAGAGGAACACAGGCGTTCTAGACAGGCTGGGCAGGCAGGTGAGGTTCCTGGGCAAATCCCTGATCTGCAACAACTTCAATCTCTCCTCCTGTCAATACAGCAACTGCAGACTCCTGCACATATGTCTCACCTGTTACAGAGCTCACCCCAGCTCAATCCTTTCCCAGAAGGGCTCTCAGGTGTGACTAGGCATGGTCCAGGTGCAGGTCCTGGCCGGGTTCCTCGCCTGTCACCCTGATCCCAACTGGGTCAGTTGGTTGGTGGCTGGGTTCTGTGACGGATTCCACACAGGCTTGGTCGCCCTCCCACAGTGTATTTATGAATGTCACAATTTGGTGTCAGCCCTTGCTGACACAGAGGTGGTGTCCAGTCTGATCATGTCAGAGCTGGAAAAAGGATTCCTTTTGACACGCCTCCTTTCTGCACTTGGAGAGTCAGCCCGCTGGGGCTCGCTACCGGGAAGTTCAATAATAAAAAGAGGTTAATATACGATCTCTCCGCTCCTTATTCGTCTGTCATACCCAGCATCAATGCTTTAATTCCGTCAGAGGAATTCTCAATAAAGTATTCATCCATTGACCAGGCCATACAAATCATCCTGCAGTTAGGGAGGAACACCTGGTTGTCAAAAGCAGACATAACCGATGCTTTTAAATTACTTCCTATTAGGCCAGACCTCTGGCAGTGGCATGGCATTAAATGGCTAAACAAATATTACTTCACCACCAAACTCACTTTTGGCGCGAAGAGTAGCCCGTGGCTTTTCGATCAGTTGGCCACAGCCCTTCACTGGGCATTCCAAAACGTCACCAACTGCCAACACACCATACATTACTTGGACGATTTCTTGCTGCTTGAACACCCCAAACATACTCCAAGTAACCTTTCCTCACTGCTGGCTTTGTTCAAAGAGATTGGCGTCCCTGTCGCTTCACACAAAACAGAGGGTCCCTCCACCCAGCTTGTCTTCTTGGGTATCATCCTGGATACCGGGAACATACAAGCGAGACTACCACAGGACAAACTGGCCAGAATCCGGGAGCAACTACATCCTCTCCAGGTGTCGTATGGTCTCCAGGGTCGAGCTTCAAAGCCTCCTGGGAATGATGGCTTTCGCCATGAGGATTATCCCTCAGGGGAGAGCATTCATTTCCAGGCTCCTGGACCTTCTCCCCTCAGTCTCTGGCCAGAGGCAGACTATTCACATTGACAATGAAGCCATGGCAGATCTACTTACGTGGGACCAGTTTTTAGACAAATGGAATGGGGTGTCTTTCTTTACTCCTGGAGCATCAGAACTGTCCCCCATTGTGCGGTCCGATGCTTCTGCACTCGGGTTCGCAGCTATACACAAGAATCAGTGGCTGGCAGGTCCTTGGCCTCCAGAGATCGGCAACATTCCCGGTTTCAAAGAAACCTCTGCACTGTTCGAGATATATCCCATTGTAGCGGCCGATGCAGTGTGGGGACGGTCTTGGAGTAACACGACTGTTCGCTTCATATGCGACAACACGGCCACGGTCGATATACGAAACAAAGGGTGCTCTAAGTCCCCCCACATCATGCGCTTCATAAGGAAGTTTGTGTTGTTAGCACTCGAGCACAACTTCCACTTCTCAGTCGAACATATTGAGGGCAGGTTAAATGTTGCAGCTGACGCATTGTCCCGAGCTAACCTGAGGCTGTTCTTTCAGGTACTACCAGGAGCAGATCGAACTGGAACCACGGTCCCCCCGCTCCAGCAACTGACGGCCTAGCCACCTACTCAGCAGTGGCTATCGCTCTAATCCGAGGTTCCTTAGCACCGAGCACGATTCGGGCTTATGATTCTGCTCTGGCATCTTTCACTACCTTCATGAACAACTTAGGTCTGCCTGCCACAATCTCGGTGCATTCTTCCCTAGCGTTCATTGGTTTTTGCCACTCCTCCTTACACTTGTCCCACAATACCATCAAGCTGCCCCTCACGGGTCTTCAGCACCACAGGTCCTTGTTGCACCCTAATGCACCGTCACTGCTTTCCGCACGTCCCATCAAGGCTGCTCTCAGAGGTGTGTCACTTTCTTCGCTTCACAGGTCACCTTCCCGCGCACCGGGGACCTCTTCAGGGCCATGTGCACCCTGCTAGACACTCACCCGTTCTGTTACCACCTAAGTACGGTCATCAAAGCGGCCATTCACCTCGCTTTCTATGGCTTTCTCAGGCCCGGTGAGTTCACGCGTCTCGGGCACAGATCACCGGGCCTGACCCTGGGCCAGCTGTCGCCTAGTGGCTCAAGTTTCACCCTCTCTCTGCTGGCCACCAAAACCTGCAGGTGGGGAGCGTCCATCCGCTACTTTCCCACGTCACATCGTTGGTGCCCGGTAGCTGCCCTATCGGCCTTACTGGCCATGTTGTCGGGGCAAGCGGCGGACGGTCCTCTTCTACCTCTTGGTGGCCAGGCTTTAATGTCATCACAGTTCATCAAACACGTCCGGTCACTCATCACCATGTTAGGTAAAGACTCTGCAGGCATCACAGGGCACTCATTCAGAATTGGTGCGGCCTCGGCTGCTTCTATTATACACAAAAGTCCCCCATAGGGTACCCAGGGTATTTAATCACAAATTCCAATTCCTTTCAGGGTCGGAGACCCATCCGGGACAAAGACCCCCAACTAGGGTCACCCTTATAAAACTTCACTTTTATTTATTATATTAATATTTAAGTCAAATTATAGTGCAAAAATAATACAAAAAGAAGTGTGTTTTAAAAGCACAATATATGGGATTGAATTGGTCCAATAATGGTTCCACCAATTTAATTTTCACTCAAGCTCTATGTTAGGGACTCTTTATCCCATTTATCTGGGTCCTAAGACTCCAATTTTTAGCGGTCCACACCACATAGAGCTTCCTATATTTTATAATGTCTATCAATTCCCAATATTGATAGTTAAAATTAATTACTCCCTAGCATCCCCCCGACGTTTCGCTGGAGAGACCCAGCTTTATCTAGACACAACGTTCCAGCTCACGTGATCAAGAAGCTGGGTCGTTGGAGTTTTGCTTGCTTTGACCGTTATGTGCCCGACCCTTCAATGGAAATGGCAAATGTATTTAAGATACTGGCTCTGTAAACTAAATAAAATCAAGTTGCACCCTATTTCTGACTTTTTGCCCTCTATAGGCATACCCACGGTCGCGGTACTTTGGGCACACTTCAACCGCTGGTTCCTTACTTCTTCTTATGTTCCAGGTTCCATAGGAATTCAAGGTTAGGTCGGTAAGTCATCCTAATCATGTTTTCTCCTTAGGTTATTCATTCACGGCTCTTCGAGCCACGACCACAAGTAAGGATGCCGATGTGTAAGGACACCTGATGTGTAAGGACGCCTGATATGTAAGGACGCCTGATATGTAAGGATGCCGATGTGTAAGGACGCCTGATGTGTAAGGACGCCTGATGTGTAAGGACCCCTGATATGTAAGGACGCCTGATATGTAAGGATGCCGATGTGTAAGGACCCCTGAGGTGTAAGGATGCCGATGTGTAAGGACGCCTGATATGTAAGGACGCCCGATATGTAACGACGCCTGATATGTAAGGACACCGATGTGTAAGGACGCCGATATGTAAGGACGCCTGATGTGTAAGGACGCCCGACTTGTGAGGATGCCCGATATGTGAGGAGGCCCAATGTAGATTATTTTTATTTTCAAACATAAGTAAATATTAAATGTTTATACAGTCACTAAATGTGTCACAGGATAAGAGTGATAGAAAGGATCAAAAATCACAAGACATGAATGTTCACCTCTGATGGGGAGATTGGGAGCTATGGCTGTCGGCTGAAGCAGCCATGTTTATGGGCACCTTCACTGGATGTTTCAAGTGAATGAATAACCTAACATATTCATTTATTTTTCTCCTTGTAAAGTATTTGCCACATTCTGAACAAGAAGGTTATTCTCTGTCAATTTTCTGATAAGTTTCAAAAATTGATTTACAAAACATTTTGCTCATACAAAACATTAAAACAGCTTTTCCCCTGTGTGACTTCTCTGATGATCCCCAAGCCTGGCTTTAGTAATAAAGCATTTTCCACATTCAGGACATGAAAATGGCTTCTCTCCTGTGTGACTTCTCTTATGCTTAACAAGATTTGATTTATTAGTAAAACATTTCCCACATTCTGAACATGAATATGGCTTCTGTCCTGTGTGTATTCTCTCATGTGTAACAAGATTTGATTTATCTGTAAAACATTTACCACATTCTGAACATGCATATGGCTTCTCCCCAGTATGACTTCTCTGATGTGTAACAAGACTTGATTTATTTATAAAGCATTTTCCACATTCTGAACATGAATATGGCTTCTCTCCTGTGTGAATTCTTTCATGTGTAATAAGATTTGATTTACTTATAAAACCTTTGCCACATTGTGAACATGAATATGGCTTCTCTCCTGTGTGAATTCTCTCATGTGTAACAAGAGTAGATTTTTCTGAAAAACATTTTTCGCATTCTGAACATGCATATGGCCTCTCCCCTGTGTGAATTCTCTCATGTGTAATAAGACTTGATTTATTTATGAAACATTTCTCACACCGTGAACATGAATATGGCTTCTCCCCTGTGTGAATTCTCTCATGTGTTACAAGACTTGACTTTTCGGTAAAACATTTCCCACATAGTGAGCATGAAAATGGTTTCTCTCCTGTGTGAATTCGCTCATGTGTAAGAAGATTTGATCTATCTGTAAAGCATTTCCCACATTCAGAACATGAATATGGTTTCTCACCTGTGTGAATTCTCTGATGTTTGACAAGATCTGATTTTAGCATAAAACATTTCCCACATTCTGAACATAAAAATGATTTTTCCCCCTTGTGACTTCTCTGATGATCCTTGAGTTTTCCTTTAGTAGTAAAACATTTTCCACATTCTGAACAGGAGAATGGATTCTCTCCTGTGTGACTTTTTCTGTGTGTAAAGAGTTCTGATGTTTTTGCAAACCCTCTTTCACACTCACCACATTGATACCTTTTCTCACCTTTCTGGCCTGTCCTTGTGGTGAGAATGTGTGGTTGGTGAGAAGGTTCCCCGTGATCAGGGGGATTATTATATGATAGATCTGGATGGACATTAGGAGTAAGGAGGTCTTCTCCAGAGTAGCGCTCCATGATCTCTCCATCTTCCCCTGAGGAGCGCTCCATGATCTCTCCATCTTCTCCTGAGGAGCGCTCCATGATCTCTCCATCTTCTCCTTTATAATAGAACATGATGATTTCCATGGCGTTTTTACTGGGATTTTCTGTAAAAGTAAAACTAGATTTATTTTTTTTAACCACAAAGTAGCGACATGTCTATAATTCCTCATACGCTGCTACATTCACACACTTTTTTGGTGTAGCTTTGGATATAGCTTTTGAGTTAAAACCAAAAGGTTCATCTATATTTCCTATTTCCTTGGTATCCACTCTAGACTATGACTTGAAAAATTACATAAAACTAAAACATGTTAGACACTGCGCTGCGGCCGCAAGCACCAGCTGTGATCGCGGTGTCCCCGACCGCCGGCGGGGCCGGGATTCACATCGCGGGACGCTCCCGCATGCGAATCCCTGCCCGTCACTCACCTCGTCCTACTCCTGCAGCTCTCTCTCCACTCCGGCGTGTGCGTCCCCATCCCTTAGGGCGCGGAGCTTTGAAATTTAAAGGGCTAGTACGCCCATAATTAGTAAAAGCCCCTGACATCATATTATAATTTGTTGCACCTCCCACATCCCCCTGCTGGATCTTCAGTGCCTATTCCCTGAGATAAAGTGTTCCCTATTGTCTGTTTTGCCATACCCATGTATCCAGACCTTCCTGCTATGTTGTTTGACTACGAACCTTTGCCGCCTGCCTTGACCTTCTGCTATGTTGACTACGCTACAGCCTCCTCCTTCGGTACCTCGCCTTGCCCAGTTACCTGTGTGGTAGAGCCGTGTCGGGGGGTAGCGACCTGGGTGTCACCTGCCGCAGCAAGCCCATCCTGCCTTGCAGCGGGCTCTGGTGAAGACCAGCGGCACCTTAGACTCAGCTCCCCGATACGGTCCGAGTCATCAGCCACACAGGTAGAGGATCCACAGCCAGTTCCGTTACAGGAAAAATCTGTTCTGTGTGATCAAAGCCTTATAAAGCTATTAGCAGAATTGGGGTAAGAAAGTGTAGTAAGTACTGAGCCAGGGTTAGGTACATGGTAGTATATAGCAGTATCTCGGAATGGCAGCAGAGCGGTGAACATGATCAAGGCTAAAGGACAAGAATATCACAAACAATTGCTAAGGCCTCAGCTTAACTCAAGACAACAAAAGCAATTCTCAAGACAAGAGCGGGTACTCAAGACAACAAGAGCGAGTTCTCAAGACAAGAGCAAGTACTCAAGACAACAAGAGCGAGTACTCAAGACAACAAGAGCGCATACTCAAGACAACAAGAGCGCATACTGAAGACAACAAGAGCGAGTACTCAAGACAAAAAGAGCAAGTTCTCAAGACAAGAGCGAGTACTCAAGACAACAAGAGCGAGTACTCAAGAGGCCGGGACCCGGACAACAGACCCAGTCAGGGAGCTATCCTAAAATCCCAGATGCCCAATGAGAAGAACGATTGCCTGCGGCACGGGAGGGATGGGTCCAATTCCTGGCAGCTGTTCCCTCCTTCCGGTCTGCGGAGTAAACTCGGGTGCACAATAAGTCTCCTGTACTCCATATTCCGTCCACTGAACCAGACACAATCCAGAATCTGCTCCACAATCTATTTTTCTTCTGCAGATTCCATCAACTATTGGAGTTAAAGCCCCCCAAAAATTTACGAACCTTGAGGGATGCGCTAGGAGCAGCTGGATAGATCAGTCATCCATGGGCAGGAAATTATGCAAAAAAGGTGCAAATATTGGATCTACCTGATGGGCGACTGGAAATGATTCTAGAAAAAAGGTTTTGCTTGTATTGGACATTTTAATAAAGAATATAAGACTTTAAAGATCTTTGGTGTTGAATTGTTTCCCACCTGAGAAGCCCCAGCAGGAGGCCCCATTGTTTGTTCAGGCCTCTAAGTAGACAAACCTGACAGGTAAGAGGAGCTCCGCCATGTTTTCTGCTGCTAAGAGGAGCTCCGCCGTGTTCTCTGCAGGTAAGAGGAGCTCCGTCGTGTTCTCTGCAGGTAAGAGGAGCTCCGCCGTGTTCTCTGCAGGTAAGAGGAGCTCCGCTGTGTTCTCTGCAGGTAAGAGGAGCTCTGTCGTGTTCTCTGCAGTTAAGAGGAGCTCCGTCGTGTTCTCTGCTGGTAAGAGGAGCTCCACCGTGTTTTCTGCTGGTAAGATGAGCTCAGCCGTGTTCTCTTCATATAAGAGGAGCTCTGCCATGTTTTCTGCTGGTTAGATGAGCTCCGCCGTGTTCTCTTCAGATAAGAGGAGCTCTGCCGTGTTTTCTGCAGGTAAGAGGAGCTACGCCGTGTTTTCTGCAGGTAAGAGGAACTCCGTCGTGTTCTTTGCAGGTAAGAGGAGCTCCGTCGTGTTCTCTGCAGGTAAAAGGAGCTCCGCCGTGTTTTCTGCTGGTAAGAGGAGCTCCGTCGTGTTCTCTTCAGGTAAGAGGAGCTCTGCCGGGTTTTTTTTCCGTACAAAATCGGAGTAAACTCCACTTATAAATGCATACGATACAGACAGTACTTCACCCCAAGTGCTCGCGAATGAACATCCGATATCTCCTGATCCAGCCACCGATCAACTTTCACCATTGCATGGGCATAGCGGAGCTGATCCTCCTTCCTCTCACAAAGGGGCAGGCAGGTGAGTGTAGGCCGGACACTTCCGACCTTTCGGAGAACACGCCCTCTTTCTCAAGTGGGGAAAGGGGTCGTGTCCTCCGAAACGTCGGAAGTGTCCGGCCTACACTCACCTGCCTGCCCCTTCGTTAGAGGAAGGAGGATCAGCTCCTCTATGCCCATGCAAGGAAGAAAGTTGATCGGCGGCTGGATCAGGAGATGTCGGATGTTCATTAGCGAGCACTTGGGGTGAAGTACTGTCTGTATGGTAAGAGGAGCTCCGCCATGTTCTCTGCTGGTAAGAAGAGCTCCGCCGTGTTCTCTGCAGGTAAGAGGAGCTCTGCCGTGTTTTCTGCAGGTAAGAGGAGCTCCGCCATGTTCTCTGCAGGTCAGACTTAGGGCCTTTGTCTGATGAGGAGTGGTCTGGTGGTCTTCTGCTCTGTCACATACTCTGTATTTATCCTTTTCTGAAGCCAATCGTCTGCACAGAGTATAAAACCCTGGAGCTCCTGCATAGGTTTGGTCTGCACCCCGATTCTACATGTCCGAGATGTGGCCTGCATGGTGCACACTTATTTCTTATGGTGTGGGATTGTCCTCTTCTGGTTCCTTATTGGAGGGAAGTGATCCTGCTGATTTGTAAGGTGTACAGCTTTATACTACGATTGGAGCATACCCATTGTCTTCTAGGCCTTATAGGCTGCGGGGAAGAGTTCTCTGGGATGGAAATAAGTATCCTTCGTGTTTTATACCAGGCTAGGAAACTCATTGCCCAATATTGGGTCAGAGCTTGTCCTCCTTTTATAGATTATCTCATTACTAGCGTTTCTCTTATAGTTCGTATGAAGTGGAGTATCTATGTGCATGTATTGTAATATTGTCTTGTGTCTTTGCAGCAATATTTTCCCCTGGCTTGGGCTTTTGGTGGACTGGAGGTGGTGCTGTTCTTGGGTTGGGTTTTTGTCTGTGTGTAATTTACTGTTTACTAAAGCTTGTTAAAACCTAATAAAAATAATCTGATAAAAAAAAAAATACAAATAATTTGTCTCTCCAGGGGCAGAAGTAGAAGGTGTGCCAGAAATTTTCTGCTTCTGCCTAGGAAACCCCATAGAAGTCATTAAAGGTGGAAAACATTTTTTTTTTTTTAAATCAACTGGTGACAGAAAGGTAAACAGATTTGTAAATTACTTATATTTTAAAATCCTAATCCTTTCAGTACTAATCAGCTGCAGTATACTACAGAGGAAGTTCTTTTTAAAAAAAAAAAAGATTTTCTGTTTGACTACAGTTGTCACGATTCGGCTGGCTGGAGGTGGATCCTCTGTGCCAGAGGGGGATTGGCGTGGGCCGTGTTGGTGGACCGGTTCTAAGTTGCTACTGGTATTCACCAGAGCCCGCCGCAAAGCGGGATGGTCTTGCAGCGGCGGTAGCAACCAGGTCGTATCCACCAGCAACGGCTCAACCTCTCTGACTGCTGAAGATAAGCGCGGTACAAGGGAGTAGACAAGAGCAAGGTCGGACGTAGCAGAAGGTCAGGGCAGGCAGCAAGGATCGTAGTCAGGGGCAACGGCAGGAGGTCTGGAACACAGGCTAGGAACACACAAGGAAACGCTTTCACTGGCACAATGGCAACAAGATCCGGCGAGGGAGTGCAGGGGAAGTGAGGTTTAAGTAGGGAGTGCACAGGTGAACATACTGATTATGCCTGCTGCGCCAATCAGTGGCGCAGTGGCCCTTTAAATTGCAGAGACCCGGCGCGCGCGCGCCCCGGGACAAGACAGACGGGGAACGGGTCAGGTACGGGAGCCGGGATGCGCATCGCGAGCGGGCGCCTCCTGCGTCGCGAATCGCATCCCGGCTGGGAGTGATATTGCAGCGCACCCGGTCAGCAGGTCTGATTGGGGCGCTGCGAATGAGAGGATGCTGCGAGCGCTCCGGGGAGGAGCGGGGACCCGGAGCGCTCGGCGTAACAGTACCCCCCCCTTGGGTCTCCCCATCTTCTTGGAGCCTGAGAACCTGAGGACAAGACTTTTGTCTAGGATGTTGTCCTCAGGTTCCCAGGATCTCTCCTCTGGGCCACAGTTTTCCCAATCCACCAAAAAAAATCTTTTACCTCTGACAGTCTTGGAGGCCAGAATCTCCTTCACAGAGAAGACGTCAGATGAACCGGAAACAGGAGTGGGAGAAACAACTTTGGGAGAGAAGCGATTAAGGATGAGTGGTTTAAGGAGAGAGACATGGAAGGCATTGGGAATACGGAGAGAAGGAGGAAGAAGGAGTTTGTAAGAGACAGGGTTAATCTGGCACAAGATTTTGAAAGGACCAAGATAGTGTGGTCCCAGTTTGTAACTGGGGACACGAAAGCGGACATATTTAGCGGAGAGCCATACCTTGTCTCCGGGAGCAAAAATGGGGGGAGTTCTTCTTTTTTTATCAGCAAATCTTTTCATCCGGGATGAAGCCTGTAAAAGAGAATTTTGGGTTTCTTTCCATATGGTGGAAAGATCACGAGTCACTTCATCCACAGCGGGCAAACCAGAGGGCAGGGGAGTAGGGTGGGGAGGAAGAGGGTGACGGCCGTACACCACGAAAAATGGGGATTTAGCAGAAGATTCGGAGACTCTGAAGTTGTATGAGAATTCGGCCCATGGTAGAAGATCTGCCCAGTCATCCTGGCGGGAGGAAACAAAATGCCGTAAATAGTCACCCAGGACCTGATTAATTCTTTCTACTTGCCCATTGGATTGGGGATGATAAGAAGAAGAGAAGTTTAATTTGATCTTGAGTTGTTTACAGAGAGCCCTCCAGAATTTAGACACGAATTGGACGCCTCTATCCGAGACGATATGCGTGGGCAAACCGTGAAGGCGAAAAATGTGTACAAAAAATTGCTTTGCCAACTGAGGCGCTGAAGGAAGACCAGGAAGAGGAATAAAATGTGCCATCTTGGAAAATCGATCAACGACCACCCAAACAACAGTGTTGCCACGGGATGAGGGCAAGTCCGTAATAAAGTCCATACCAATCTGTGACCAAGGCTGTTCAGGAACAGGCAGAGGATGAAGGAGACCAGCAGGCTTCTGGCGAGGAGTCTTATCCCGGGCACAGACAGTACAGGCCCGCACAAAATCAACAACATCAGTCTCCAGAGTCGGCCACCAATAAAATCGAGAGATGAGTTGCAAGGATTTTTTGATGCCCGCATGGCCTGCGAGGTGGGAGGAGTGTCCCCATTTGAGAATCCCGAGACGCTGGCGTGGAGAAACGAAGGTCTTCCCTGGAGGAGTTTGCCTGATGGAAGCTGGAGAAGTGGAGATCAGACAGTCCGGAGGAATTATGTGTTGCGGAGAGACCTCTACTTCAGAGGCATCAGAAGAACGAGAGAGGGCATCGGCCCTAATGTTCTTGTCAGCAGGGCGAAAATGGATTTCAAAGTTAAAACGGGCAAAGAACAACGACCACCTAGCCTGGCGAGGGTTCAGTCGTTGGGCAGACTGGAGATAGGAGAGATTCTTGTGATCGGTGTATATAATAACTGGATATTTTGATCCCTCCAACAGGTGCCTCCATTCCTCAAGCGCCAATTTTATGGCCAGTAATTCTCGATCACCAATGGAGTAGTTTTTCTCCGCCGGAGAGAAGGTCCTAGAAAAAAAACCACAAGTAACAGCATGCCCGGAAGAATTTTTTTGTAGAAGGACAGCTCCAGCTCCCACAGAGGAGCCATCTACCTCCAATAGAAAGGGTTTAGATGGGTCAGGTCTGGAGAGCACGGGAGCAGAAGAAAAGGCAGACTTGAGATGTTTAAATGCGTCTTCCGCTTGGGGAGACCAGGATTTAGGATTGGCATTTTTCTTAGTTAAAGCCACGATAGGGGCCACAATAGTGGAGAAGTGTGGAATGAATTGTCTGTAAAAATTGGCGAACCCCAAAAAACATTGGATAGCACGGAGTCCGGAGGGGCGTGGCCAATCTAACACGGCAGATAGTTTATCTGGGTCCATTTGTAGTCCCTGGCCAGAGACCAAGTATCCTAGGAAAGGAAGAGATTGACATTCAAAGAGACATTTCTCCATTTTGGCATAAAGTTGATTGTCCCGAAGTCTCTGAAGAACCATGCGGACATGCTGGCGGTGTTCTTCTAAGTTGGCAGAAAAATCAGAATATCGTCCAGATAAACCACAACACAGGTATATAGGAGATCACGAAAAATTTCATTAACAAAGTCTTGGAAGACGGCAGGGGCGTTGCACAGGCCAAAGGGCATGACCAGATACTCAAAGTGTCCATCTCTGGTGTTAAATGCAGTCTTCCATTCGTCCCCCTCCCTGATGCGGATGAGATTATAAGCACCTCTTAAGTTCAGTTTGGTAAAGATGTGGGCGCCTTGTAGGCGATCAAAGAGTTCCGAGATAAGAGGTAAGGGGTAGCGTTTTTTTACCGTGATTTTATTAAGTCCGTGGTAATCAATGCAAGGGCGTAGGGAGCCATCTTTTTTGGACACAAAAAAAAATCCAGCTCCGGCAGGAGAGGAGGACTTGCGGATAAACCCCTTTTTTAAATTCTCCTGGATGTACTCCGACATGGCTAGAGTCTCTGGAGCAGACAGAGGATAGATTCTGCCCCGGGGTGGAGTAGTACCCGGGAGGAGGTCAATAGGACAATCATAAGGCCTGTGAGGAGGTAAAGTCTCCGCTTGCTTTTTGCAAAAAACATCAGCATAGTCCATATAAGCCTTAGGAAGACCAGATACCGGGGGAACCACAGGGTCACGACAGGGAGTACTGGGAACCGGTTTAAGACAGTCCCTGTGACAAGAAGTACCCCAGTTCTTGATCTCTCCTGTGGACCAATCAAGGGTTGGGGAATGGCGTTGAAGCCACGGTAATCCAAGAAGAATTTCTGAAGTGCAGTTGGAGAGGACCAAAAATTAAATTTTTTCGTGATGGGGTCCGATGCACATTAGGAGAGGTTCCGTGCGGTAACGCACGGTACAGTCCAATCTTTCATTGTTAACAGAATTGATGTAGCGGGGTCTGGCGAGACTGGTCACCGGGATGTTGAACCTGTTGATGAGAGGCCAAAATAAAATTTCCTGCAGATCCGGAATCCAAGAAGGCCATAGCAGAGAAGGAGAAGGTAGAAGAAGATATCCGCACAGGCACAGTAAGGCGTGGAGAAGCAGAGTTCACATCAAGAACTGTCTCACCTTTGTGCAGAGTCAGCGTACGTCTTTCCAGGCGGGGAGGATGGATAGGACAATCCTTCAAGAAGTGTTCGGTATCGGCACAGTACAGGCAAAGATTCTCCATGCGGCGTCGTGTCCTCTCTTGAGGTGTCAAGCGAGACCGGTCAACTTGCATAGCCTCCACGGCGGAAGGCACAGGAACGGATTGCAGAGGACCAGAGGAGAGAGGAGCCGGGGAGAGAAACCGCCTCGAGCGAACAAAGTCCATATCCTGGCGGAGCTACTGACGCCTTTCGGAAAAACGCATGTCAATGCGGGTGGCAAGATGAATAAGTTCATGCAGGTTAGCAGGAATTTCTCGTGCGGCCAGCACATCTTTAATGTTGCTGGATAGGCCTTTTTAAAAGGTCGCGCAGAGGGCCTCGTTATTCCAGGATAATTCGGAGGCAAGAGTACGGAATTGGATGGCGTACTCGCCAACAGAAGAATTACCCTGGACCAGGTTCAGCAGGGCAGTCTCAGCAGAAGAGGCTCGGGCAGGTTCCTCAAAGACACTTCGAATCTCCGTGAAGAAGGAGTGTACAGAGGCAGTGACAGGGTCATTGCGGTCCCAGAGCGGTGTGGCCCATGACAGAGCTTTCCCAGACAGAAGGCTAACTACGAAAGCCACCTTAGACCTTTCAGTAGGAAACTGGTCCGACATCATCTCCAAGTGCAGGGAACATTGCGAAAGAAAACCACGGCAAAACTTAGAGTCCCCATCAAATTTATCCGGCAAGGATAATCGTAGGCCGGAAGCGGCCACTCGCTGCGGAGGAGGTGCAGGAGCTGGCAGAGGAGATTGTTGCTGAAGCTGTGGTAGTAGCTGCTGTAGCATCACGGTCAGTTGAGACAGCTGGTGGCCTTGTTGCGACTGCTGGGCGACCACCGTGGTGAGGTCGGCGACAACTGGCAGTGGGACTTCAGCGGGATCCATGGCCGGATCTACTGTCACGATTCGGCTGGTTGGAGGTGGATCCTCTGTGCCAGAGAGGGATTGGCGTGGACCGTGTTGGTGGACCGGTTCTAAGTTGCTACTGGTATTCACCAGAGCCCGCCGCAAAGCGGGATGGTCTTGCAGCGGCGGTAGCAACCAGGTCGTATCCACCAGCAACGGCTCAACCTCTCTGACTGCTGAAGATAAGCGCGGTACAAGGGAGTAGACAAGAGCAAGGTCGGACGTAGCAGAAGGTCAGGGCAGGCAGCAAGGATCGTAGTCAGGGGCAACGGCAGGAGGTCTGGAACACAGGCTAGGAACACACAAGGGAACGCTTTCACTGGCACAATGGCAACAAGATCCGGCGAGGGAGTGCAGGGGAAGTGAGGTTTAAGTAGGGAGTGCACAGGTGAACATACTGATTAAGCCTGCTGCGCCAATCAGTGGCGCAGTGGCCCTTTA
>NW_026610616.1:73161-108161 GCF_029499605.1 Hyla sarda
TGTGACAGGGGGGGGGAATGTGACAAGGGGGGGAATGTGACAAGGGGGGGAATGTGACAGGGGGGGGAATGTGACAGGGGGGAATGTGACAAGGGGGGGGATGTGACAAGGGGGGGAATGTGACAGGGGGGGGGAATGTGACAGGGGGGGGGAATGTGACAAGGGGGGGAATGTGACAGGGGGGGGAATGTGACAAGGGGGGGAATGTGACAGGGGGGGAATGTGACAGGGGGGGAATGTGACAAGGGGGGGAATGTGACAGGGGGGGGGAATGTGACAGGGGGGGAATGTGACAAGGGGGGGAATGTGTCAGGGGGGGGGGAATGTGACAGGGGGGGGAATGTGACAAGGGGGGGAATGTGACAAGGGGGGAATGTGACGGGGGGGAATGTGACAGGGGGGGAATGTGACAGGGGGGGGAATGTGACAAGGGGGGGAATGTGACAGGGGGGGAATGTGACAAGGGGGAGAATGTGACAGGGGGGGGGGGAATGTGACAAGGGGGGGAATGTGACAAGGGGGGGAATGTGACAGGGGGGGGGGATGTGACAGGGGGGGGAATGTGACAAGGGGGGAATGTGTCAGGGGGGGGAATGTGACAGGGGGGGAATGTGACAAGGGGGGGAATGTGACAAGGGGGGAATGTGACGGGGGGGAATGTGACAGGGGGGGGGAATGTGACAGGGGGGGGGAATGTGACAAGGGGGGGGGGAATGTGACAAGGAGGGGGGAGAATGTGACAAGGAGGGGGGAGAATGTGACAAGGAGGGGGGAGAATGTGACAAGGAGGGGGGAGAATGTGACAGGGGAGATGTGAAATGGGCGGAGGGAGATGTGAAATTCAGTTAAAAAAATTGTTCCGCTTTTGGTACAAATTTCCAGACAGAATCATACCGCCAGGGAGGTTAAAGATCCTGTTCCATTGGGTCACCTCCAATCTATGGTGGACGATTCTGTAGCTAGATCTGTCCACTCTGCGGTTCAATCTGCAGGAGTCAATTACTAAATCAGCTACTATGGCGTTACAACGCACCAACCCTTAAGATATTGGGGCTTACCCCATCTGACCAATATTGGTCGCCTGAGGAATCTGTCTCTGACCTCGCCAAGGGACTTAAAGGTCCAGGCAAAGCTAAACCCACACATCTGACGGCCCTTACTCCTCTAGGGTTACAAAACACCCTTCAGGAACACGCCATGTTTCTACCAAACCGCAAAAAATGACTAATATTACTAGTGGTTCTAACCCACCTAATGTTTTACCCTCAGCCCGCGAGGAAGTTCAGACTACCAGGGCTTGGAAATCCGCCTTTAGGGCAAAACCTGACTCCTACAGAGACAGATATTGAAGAGGTAGAGGATATATTATATGTCTCTGAGGAAAGTGGCGACAACCACGATGACCCCGTGATACAGGAAGACACTGCTATGGGTCAAGCGATCACTTTTTTGACCCATCTTTAACCCGTACAGGACCCAGGGCGTATGGATACGCCTTGTGTACCTGGGTCTTAAGGACCCAAGGCGTACAGGTATGCCCGGCATGCGGCGTGGACCGGACTGGGGCGACTGCTGATATCGATCAGCAGGCCCCCCCGCGCGAATGCCGAGGGGGGGGGTCATCACACTTGCGATTTGCGCAATTCCGGGTCATTACGGGTCTATGGTGACCCGGAATATAAGGGGGCTCGCGGTTGTCCAAGACACCCACAATCCCCCTGAAGGGATAGGAGTGAGGTGGCAGGGGTGCCACCCCTCCTATCCCTGCTATTGGTCGTATAGACGCGACGAACAATAGCAGATCGGGAGCTGAGGGGTTTACTTTAGTTTTCCTCGTTCTGCCCACCCACAATAGGTGGGGCAGGACGGGGAAACCGACAGGGACCGACGCCGAAGGTCACTTACCCATCTGCGGAGGCTGCGGGCGACGGTGATCGGCGGGCGGCGATGTCGTGCGGCTGGCTCCTTGGATCCTACCAAAGCCGGTGAGTTGCCTAGCAACTTCTGGAGGGCTACAGTTTGAGACCACTATACAGTGGTCTCTAATTGTAGCCATCCAGATGTTGCAAAACTACAACTACCAGCATGCCCAGACAGCTATTGGGCATGCTGGGAGTTGTAGTTTTGCAACAGCTGGAGACTGTGGCCCTCTAGATCTTGCAAAACTACAACTCCTAGCATGCCCACACAGCAGTTTGCTGTCTGTGCATGCTGGGATTTGTAGTTTTGCAACATCTGGAGGGCCACAGTTTGGAGATCACTGTGCAGTGGTCTCTAAACTGTAGCCCTACAGATGTTGCAAGACTGCAAATCCCAGCATGCCCAAACAGCTGTCTCGGCATGCTGGGAGTTGTAATTGCGTACCTCCAGCTGTTGCATAACTACATCTCTCAGCATGCCCTTTGGTGATCAGTACATGCTGGGAGTTGTAGTTCTCAACAGCTGGAGGCACACTGGTTGGAAAATACTGAGTTAGGTAACAGAACCTAACTGAAGGTTTTCCAACCAGTGTGCCTCCAGCTGTTGCAAAAGTACAACTCCCAGCATGCACAGTCTGTCAGTACATGATGGGAGTTGTAATTTTGAAACAGCTGGAGGTTTGCAGGGTACAGTCACACTGGCAGGTTTACAGTAAATTTCCTGCTTGAAGTTTGAGCTGTGGCAAATTTTTTGCCGCAGCGCAAACTCCTAGCGGGAAAATTCACCGTAACCCGCCAGTGCGAATGTACTCTAAACACACTACACTACACTAACACATAATAAAGAGTAAAACACTACATATACACCCATTTACACTGTCCCCCCCCCCCCCCCAATAAAAATGAAAAACGTATTGTATGGGTAGTGTTTCCAAAACGGAGCCTCCAACTCCCAGCATTTCCCGACAGCCACTGACTGTCCAGGCATGCTGGGTGTTTAGCAACAGCTGGAGGCACCCTATTTGGGAATCACTGGCGTAGAATACCCCTATGTCCACCCCTATGCAATCCCTAATTTGGTCCTCAAATGTGCATGGTGCTCTCTCACTTCGGAGCTCTGTCGTATTTCAAGGAAACAGTTTAGCGCCACATATGGGGTATTTCCGTACTCGGGAGAAATTGCACTACAAATTTTGGGGGCTTTTTCTCCTTTTACCCCCTTATGAAAAGGAAAAGTTGAGGTTTACACCAGCCTGTTAGTGTAAAAAAATAAAAATGTTTACACTAACATGCTGGTGTTGCCCCATACTTTTTATTTTCACAAGCGTCAAAAGGAAAAAAAGGCCCTCAAAATTTTCAACGCAATTTCTCCTGCGTACGGAAATACCCCATATGTGGGCGTAAAATGCTCTGGGGACGCACAACAAGGCTCAGGAGTGGGAGTCCACTATGTACATTTGAGGCCTAAATTGGTGATTTGCACAGGGGTGGCTGATTTTACAGCGGTTCTGACATAAATGCAAAAAAAGAAATACCCACATGTGACCCCATTTTGGAAACTACACCCCTCACGGAACGTAACAAGGGGTATAGTGAGCCTTACCACCCCACAGAAGTTTAATGAAAATTCTTCAAAGTTGAATGGAAAAATGAAAAAAACAAAATGCTGGTGTTACCCTAAATTTTTCATTTTCACAAGGGAAAATAGGAAAAGAGCCCCCCAAAATTTGTAACCCCATTTCTTCTGAGTAAGAACATACCCCATATGTGGATGTAAAGTGCTCTGCGGGTGAACTACAATGCTCAGAAGAGAAGGAGCGCCATTGGGCTTTTGAAGAGAAAATTTGTCTGGAATTGAAGGCCACGTGTGTTTACAAAGCCCCCATAGTGCCAGAACAATGGACCCCCCCCCCCACATGCGACCCCCATTTTGGAAACTACACCCCTCACGTAATGTAATAAGGGATACATTGAGCATTTACCCCCCACAGGTGTCTGACAGATTTTTTGAACAGTGGTCTGTGAAAATGAAAAATGTAAGCCCATTGTTCCAAAGATCTGTCAAATGCCAGTGGGGTGTAAATACTCACTGCACCCCTTATTAAATTATGTGAGAGGTGTAGTTTCCAAAATAGGGTCACATGTGGGGGGGGGTCCACTGTTCTGGCAGCACGAGGGACTTTGTAAACGCACATGGCCCCTGACTTCCATTGAAAACTATTTTTTTTCCCCAAAAGCTCAATGGCGCTCCTTCTCTTCTGAGCATTGTAGTGCGCCAGCAGAGCACTTGACGTCCACACATGGGGTATTTCCATACTCAGAAGAGATGGGGTTACAAATTTGGGGGGCATTTTGTACTATTATCCCTTGTAAAAATAAAAACTTTGAGGGAAAACTAGCATTTTAGTGAAAAAAAATAAATAAAATTTACACATCCAACTTTAACGAAAAGTCGTCAAACACCTGTGGGGTGTCAGGGCTTACTGGACCCCTTGTTATGGGCCTTGAGGGGTGTAGTTTCCAAAATAGTATGCCATGTGTTTTTTTTTTTTTGCTGTTCTGGCACCATAGGGGCTTCCTAAATGTGACATGCCCCCCAAAAACCCTTTCACAAAAACTCACTCTCCAAAATCCCACTGTCGCTCCTTCCCTTCTGAGCCCTCTATTTTATTTTTTTCAAAAATGTTTTTTCATATAAAACAAAACCGTCTGTATGCAAAATGTAATAATGTATCATCCAGATTTACATCATAATATCAAATATACATATTAGTGGTGTTGTTCGTCTGGTGTTGCTGGTTACTTAGTTATACAGATGTCATAAAGAACACTAAGACAAAAACCAACAGATAGAACCGTAAACAGGTACCTTACTGCAAAGCTTAATATTAAAGTATCGGAGTCTCAATTTATCATCTAAAATTAAAGTTGTATGTCTCAAAGGCACAATCTGCATTACTGTAATATGTCAATCGTACATATTTAGGGGAGAAGATTGTTGCGTTAGTAGGAAACTACCAGTTTTGAGTCTAGAGGGCAGCAAGCTTTGTAAGAAATGGCGGACTCTTAGAAATTTATAAAAGTCGTGCTTGGGTAAATTAGATTATCCTTGTATACACTGAAAGGAGTTTAAAGTGGATGACGTGTAAAGGTCTCTAACATAAGAGACTTCTTTGCTTATCCAATCTCTGAAGTCTAAATCTGGAACTATAGCTTGGATCAGTGTGAGTGGGAGGTCTTCTATTTTCGAAGGTCTGGGAGTAAGCGAGTGTGTTATGTAGTATACCCATGCATTATAGGAGGCCTTGACAAGGGGATTTTGTATTGTAGGTAAAGCTATGTTCCAAAATGGTATGTAGAAGAGATCCCTAATCAATAGAGGCCGAATTGATTCGTCCTCTATCTCCACCCACGGAACATCTCCTCGGTTCTGCCACCAATACCTCGACATTGTCACCAGTGTAGCCATATAGTAATTTTTTATATCTGGGGATCCCAGACCGCCTGCGTATTTAGTTTTAGATAAAATGTTCGTGAATAACCTGGGTCTTCCCCCCGCCCAGATAAAATGAGTCAGGAGTTTTTGAGCTTTACGAAAAAAGGGAGCGGGAAGAGATATTGGAAGATTACGAAAAAGGTAAAGCAGCCTAGGTAATAAAAACATTTTAAAGGTAGCCACTCTGCCCACCCAGGAGATCTCGGACGTAGCCAAACGATCTGCTTCAATCGTCAAGGAAGACAACAGGGGTTCATAGTTTTCTCCATATAATGTTTTATGTGGGAAGTAGAGTACAGTAAATTCGATTCGTCACGAACTTCTCCGCTCGGCAGTTGATGATTTATCCTGTATAAATTATTTCAGCTTTCAGGTGCTCCCGTGGGCTGGAAAAGGTGGATACAGTCCTAGGAGACTCTTTTCTAGGACTGTATCCACCTTTTCCAGCCCACCGGAGCACCTGAAAGCTGAACTAATTTATGCAGGAAAAGTAATCAACTGCCGAGCTGAGAAGTTCGTGATGAATCGAATTTACTGTAAATTCGCTCATCTCTAGTGGGAAGGATAAATGTATCCCTAGGTATTTAAGATATTTACTCTGCCAATCAAATTTATATTGAGCTTTAAGAGAGGTCAAAAGGGCCGTGTTTATGTTTATAGGCAGTGCCTGAGTTTTCTCCTCATTTAATTGATAGTAAGAAATGTGACCATATTTTGCTATATTCTCCATTACCGCGGGTAAAGAAGTTGAGGGGTTGGACAGCATAAGGATCACATCATCCGCGTATAGCGAGATGGTGTGCTCCCTCCTCCCTATAGGAACACCTGCTATTCTGCCATCCTGACGTATAGCCTTGGCGGGAGCCGTTTGAGATCGAGAAGGGGTCTGATAAGGAGCCATTGGCTAATACTCTCGCTGTCGGACTAGAGTATAATGAGGACAAGGCTGAAATAATTTCACCCGCGAAACCCATGTGCTCCAGAACCGAGAAGGCGAATGACCACTGGAGGTGGTCGAACGCCTTCTCTGCGTCCAATGCCATAACCAGTGCAGAACCACCAGTCCGCTCGAGGTGATAAAACACGTCGAGAAGACGCCTTGTATTATCAGAGGTTTGACGTCTGGCTATAAAGCCTGACTGGTCAAAATTAATCAATGATGGCAAGATCAGCGAGATCCTGGAAGCTAACAACTTTGCATATATTTTAATATCTTGATTCAACAGCGAGATTGGTCTAAAATTTTGAGGGGCATCAGGGGATTTGCCCAGTTTCGGAAGGCCACTATGGTGGCCTGTAGATTCTCAATTGTCAAGTCCCCCGCCAAGGATGCAGCCTGGCAGAATGCACGTAGATGGGGTGTAAGAATGTCTTTGAATGTTCTATAATAAGAAGTAATAAAACCATCAGGCCCCGGTGCCTTTTCGGAGGGGAGGGATTGTATAACTTTTAGAACTTCTTTGTTGGTAATCTCCCTATTTAAATCTGTTATCTGTGATGGAGTAAGGCATGGAAGATTAAGGCTAGTGAGGTAATGATCTACAAGGGAGTTGAGGTTCTCAGGAGGGGGAATATGATGTTTTAGATTATATAATGTAGAGTAGAATTGTTGAAAACCATTAGCAATGTCGTCAGGGATATACAACTTGGCATTAGTAAGAGGGTGGTGCAAATATGGGATACGGGATTTTAATTGGCGTTTTTTTAGGCGGTTAGCTAGGAGTTTGCCCGCTTTATTATTTTGGGAGTAATATCTGGCTTGGAGTTTTCTATAATTTTTTTCATAAGAAAAAAACATAAAAAACATAATACAACGCAAGTCTCTTCTCAGTGAGGCTACTCTAGAAGCTGACTCTGCTGAGGGGGAGGATTTGTTATTGTCTTCAGCTATTTGTAATGTTTTCAGCAACTCATTTATTTGCTTCTCCCTTTCTCTTTTTAAAATAGCTCCATATTTTATGCAGCAACCCCTCACAACAGCCTTATGGCAGTTCCACACCACAATAGGGTTGGAAACGGAGCTTGCGTTGAGGCTAAAGTATTCTAAGATATCCTGTCTAAGACGTTCAGCATATAAGGGATGTGACCATAGAAAGGGGTTGCTTCTCCATGAATAAGCAGGCAAAGAGGAGGCATTGTCCGACAGTTCCAGGGTTATGGCTGCATGGTCCGACCACTTAATTTGTTCTATAGAGGACCTGCGAGATGCGGATAATAGGGATCTGTCTAATAAAAACATATCTATACGGGAGTATGAATTGTGTACCCCGGAGTGGAACGTTAAATCTTTCTCTGTATCATGATGTATCCTCCAAATGTCATACAAATCTTCCTCTAACAATACAGGGAAAACCCCAATGATAAATAATATTAGCAGAACGTAAGGCAGCAGTTATTGGCAGCAATTCCCTTCGGGCCTGCAGGGTGGTGGCCGATAAATCAGCATATACTGAAATGTGGTGGTATGGAGCAGGTAAACCATCATGGCGTCTGGCATAGTCCATAAGCCGTTCTTTACTAGTGTAGAAATGTATCCGAGCCAATATGTCCCTTGGGACGGAATAGTCCAGATGTTTCGGACGTGGGATCCTATGGGCCCTATCTACTTCCAGCTCCTGGGGGGAGCTAGAGGGAAGAACAGCTTGCAAGATGGTTTTAACATATGTAGGTATCTCAGATGGAGGTATATTTTCAGGTACACCTCTCAGTTTCACATTATTCCTCCTGCTCCTATCTTCTAGATCTGCTACTTTTGCTTTCAGATATGCCATCTCACTTTCCATGGAAATGTGGTAATCAATCAAATTATTATGTGAGTCGGCAAACTCACTGAATTTTGTCTCAATATGATCTATGCGTCCCCCCAGCTCATTTACTGTAGCTTGTAAGGGGTTAACCATTTTTTTCATGTCCTGCACAAATGTGCTGCGTAGTAGGAGCAACATCTCCTTCATGGCAGTGTCAGTTAGATACTTGTCATTCACTTGTATAGCAGCTAGTGGATCAGACTCATCAGCAGGGTCATTTGTATCCTTCCCCCTGTGGCTTACCTCCTGATCAGAGGCTGTAGTAGTGGGCCGACTCCGTTGCTCGGTAGGGATGCAAGGAGGGGAGGCAGAGGGGAGACTCTGGAGACCTCCTGGTAACGAGCAAACACTACGAGGTGTGGAAGGGGCCTCCGCCCCCCTCTCCCCTGTGTGAGGGGACCCAGCCTGTCGGATATGCGCCCGCCTTGTGTCCGAAGGTAAGTGAAGCTCCGGATCTGAGATGGTTCTGCGCTGGGTGGCTGGGCTACAGGAGCCGATCCGACTGCTGCGCAGGCCACGTCCTTCTCCCAGTGGAGTCTCACAGGCACGATCGGTGCCATCTTTAATCTGGGCCTCGCGCGGCTGAAAGCTGAACCACGCCAAGGATCCGTGCCGGGTCAGTTTCCTGCGGCGTCCGGGCATAGCTGGAGGGTTCAGGGGATGATCCAGGGGGTTTTCTGCCGGTTTGAATGGGTGAAAACGCTGAGGGTTCATCGCTTTAGCGGGGTCTGCTGCAGAGCTCTCCTAACGCGCGACCATCCGCTCCGGCTGCCAGGCCACGCCCCCCTCTGAGCCCTCTATTGCGCCCGCCGAACACTTGACATACACATACTAGTTATTTTCTTACTCGAGAGAAATTGGGTTACACATTTCAGTAAGATTTCTCTCCTTTTACCCCTTGTAAAAATTTCAATAACTGGGTCTACAAGAACATGCCAGTGTAAAAAATTAAGATTTTGAATTTTCTCCTTCAATTTGCTGCTATTCCTGTGAAATACCTAAAGGGTTAACAAACCATTTAAATGTAATTTGGAATACTTTGAGGGGTGCATGTTACGCCGAGCGCTCCGGGTTCCCGCTCCTCCCCGGAGCGCTCGCTACACTCTCGCTCCCGCAGCGCCCCGGTCAGATCCACTGACCGGGTGCGCTGCGATACCGCCTCCAGCCGGGATGCGATTCGCGATGCGGGTGGCGCCCGCTCGCGATGCGCACCCCGGCTCCCGTACCTGACTCGCTCTCCGTCGGTCCTGTCCCGGCGCGCGCGGCCCCGCTCCCTAGGGCGCGCGCGCGCCGGGTCTCTGCGATTTAAAGGGCCACTGCGCCGCTGATTGGCGCAGTGGTTCTAATCAGTGTGTTCACCTGTGCACTCCCTATGTATACCTCACTTCCCCTGCACTCCCTCGCCGGATCTTGTTGCCATTGTGCCAGTGAAAGCGTTCCCTTGTGTGTTCCTAGCCTGTGTTCCAGACCTCCTGCCGTTGCCCCTGACTACGATCCTTGCTGCCTGCCCCGACCTTCTGCTACGTCCGACCTTGCTTCTGTCTACTCCCTTGTACCGCGCCTATCTTCAGCAGTCAGAGAGATTGAGCCGTTGCTAGTGGATACGACCTGGTCACTACCGCCGCAGCAAGACCATCCTGCTTTGCGGCGGGCTCTGGTGAATACCAGTAGTGACTTAGAACCGGTCCACTAGCACGGTCCACGCCAATCCCTCTCTGGCACAGAGGATCCACCTCCTGCCAGCCGGCATCGTGACAGTAGATCCGGCCATGGATCCCGCTGAAGTTCCTCTGCCAGTTGTCGCCGACCTCACCACGGTGGTCGCCCAGCAGTCACAACAGATAGCGCAACAAGGCCACCAGCTGTCTCAACTGACCGTGATGCTACAGCAGCTACTACCACAGCTTCAGCAATCATCTCCTCCGCCAGCTCCTGCACCTCCTCCGCAGCGAGTGGCCGCCTCAGGCCTACGACTATCCTTGCCGGATAAATTTGATGGGGACTCTAAGTTTTGCCGTGGCTTTCTTTCGCAATGTTCCCTGCACTTGGAGATGATGTCGGACCAGTTCCCTACTGAAAGGTCTAAGGTGGCTTTCGTAGTCAGCCTTCTGTCTGGAAAAGCTCTGTCATGGGCCACACCACTCTGGGACCGCAATGACCCCGTCACTGCCTCTGTACACTCCTTCTTCTCGGAAATTCGAAGTGTCTTTGAGGAACCTGCCCGAGCCTCTTCTGCTGAGACTGCCCTGCTGAACCTGGTCCAGGGTAATTCTTCCGTTGGCGAGTACGCCGTGCAATTCCGTACTCTTGCTTCAGAACTTTCCTGGAATAATGAGGCCCTCTGTGCGACCTTTAAAAAAGGCCTATCCAGCAACATTAAAGATGTTCTGGCCGCACGAGAAATTCCTGCTAACCTACATGAACTCATTCATCTAGCCACTCGCATTGACATGCGTTTTTCCGAAAGGCGTCAGGAGCTCCGCCAGGATATGGACTTTGTTCGCACGAGGCGTTTTTTCTCCCCGGCTTCTCTCTCCTCTGGTCCTCTGCAATCCGTTCCTGTGCCTTCCGCCGTGGAGGCTATGCAAGTTGACCGGTCTCGCCTGACACCTCAAGAGAGGACACGACGCCGCATGGAGAATCTCTGCCTGTACTGTGCCGGTACCGAACACTTCCTGAAGGATTGTCCTATCCGTCCTCCCCGCCTGGAAAGACGTACGCTGACTCCGCACAAAGGTGAGACAGTTCTTGATGTCTACTCTGCTTCTCCACGCCTTACTGTGCCTGTGCGGATATCTTCTTCTACCTTCTCCTTCGCTACTATGGCCTTCTTGGATTCCGGATCTGCAGGAAATTTTATTTTGGCCTCTCTCATCAACAGGTTCAACATCCCAGTGACCAGTCTCGCCAGACCTCTCTACATCAATTGCGTTAACAATGAAAGATTGGACTGTGCCGTGCGTTACCGCACGGAACCCCTCCTAATGTGCATCGGACCTCACCACGAAAAAATTGAGTTTTTGGTCCTCTCCAATTGCACTTCCGAAATTCTCCTTGGACTACCCTGGCTTCAACACCATTACCCAACCCTGGATTGGTCCACAGGGGAGATCAAGAGTTGGGGTCCCTCTTGTTTCAAGGACTGCCTTAAACCGGTTACCAGTACTCCTTGCCGTGACCCTGTGGTTCCCCCTGTAACCGGTCTCCCTAACGCCTATATGGACTTTGCGGATGTTTTTTGCAAAAAACAAGCTGAGACTCTACCTCCTCACAGGCCTTATGACTGTCCTATTGACCTCCTCCCGGGCACTACTCCACCCCGGGGCAGAATTTATCCTCTCTCTGCCCCAGAGACTCTTGCTATGTCTGAGTACATCCAGGAAAATTTAAAAAAGGGCTTTATCCGCAAATCCTCCTCTCCTGCCGGAGCCGGATTTTTCTTTGTGTCCAAAAAAGATGGCTCCCTACGTCCTTGCATTGACTACCGCGGTCTTAATAAAATCACGGTAAAGAACCGCTACCCTCTACCTCTCATCTCTGAACTCTTTGATCGCCTCCAAGGTGCCCACATCTTTACCAAACTGGACTTAAGAGGTGCTTATAATCTCATCCGCATCAGAGAGGGGGATGAATGGAAAACGGCATTTAACACTAGAGATGGACACTTTGAGTATCTGGTCATGCCCTTTGGCCTGTGCAACGCCCCTGCCGTCTTCCAAGACTTTGTTAATGAAATTTTTCGTGATCTCTTATATTCCTGTGTTGTTGTGTATCTGGACGATATCTTGATTTTTTCTGCCAACCTAGAAGAACACCGCCAGCATGTCCGCATGGTTCTTCAGAGACTTCGTGACAATCAACTTTATGCCAAAATGGAGAAATGTCTGTTTGAATGTCAATCTCTTCCTTTCCTAGGATACTTGGTCTCTGGCCAGGGACTACAAATGGATCCAGACAAACTCTCTGCCGTCTTAGATTGGCCACGCCCCTCCGGACTCCGTGCTATCCAACGTTTTTTGGGGTTCGCCAATTATTACAGACAATTTATTCCACATTTTTCCACCATTGTGGCTCCTATCGTGGCTTTAACCAAAAAGAATGCCAATCCTAAGTCATGGCCTCCTCAAGCGGAAGACGCCTTTAAACAGCTCAAGTCTGCCTTTTCTTCAGCTCCCGTGCTCTCCAGACCTGACCCATCTAAACCCTTCCTATTGGAGGTTGATGCCTCCTCAGTAGGAGCTGGAGCGGTCCTTCTACAAAAAAATTCTTCCGGGCATGCTGTTACTTGTGGTTTTTTTTCTAAGACCTTCTCTCCGGCGGAGAGGAACTACTCCATCGGGGATCGAGAGCTACTAGCCATTAAATTAGCACTTGAGGAATGGAGGCATCTGCTGGAGGGGTCAAGATTTCCAGTTATTATTTACACCGATCACAAGAACCTCTCCTATCTCCAGTCTGCCCAACGGCTGAATCCTCGCCAGGCCAGGTGGTCTCTGTTCTTTGCCCGATTTAATTTTGAAATTCACTTTCGACCTGCCGATAAGAACATTAGGGCCGATGCTCTCTCTCGTTCCTCGGATGCCTCGGAAGTAGAGCTCTCTCCGCAACACATCATTCCTCCTGACTGCCTGATCTCCACTTCTCCAGCCTCCATCAGGCAAACTCCTCCAGGGAAGACCTTCGTCTCCCCACGCCAACGCCTCGGAATCCTCAAATGGGGTCACTCCTCCCATCTCGCAGGTCATGCGGGCATCAAGAAATCCGTGCAACTCATCTCTCGTTTCTATTGGTGGCCGACTCTGGAGACGGATGTTGTGGATTTTGTGCGAGCCTGCACTGTCTGTGCCCGGGATAAGACTCCTCGCCAGAAGCCCGCTGGTCTTCTTCATCCTCTGCCTGTTCCCGAACAGCCTTGGTCTCTGATTGGTATGGACTTTATTACAGACTTACCCTCATCCCGTGGCAACACTGTTGTTTGGGTGGTCGTTGATCGATTCTCCAAGATGGCACATTTCATCCCTCTTCCTGGTCTTCCTTCTGCGCCTCAGTTGGCAAAACAATTTTTTGTACACATTTTTCGTCTTCACGGGTTGCCCACGCAGATCGTCTCGGATAGAGGCGTCCAATTCGTGTCTAAATTCTGGAGGGCTCTCTGTAAACAACTCAAGATTAAATTAAACTTTTCTTCTGCTTATCATCCTCAATCCAATGGGCAAGTAGAAAGAATTAACCAGGTCCTGGGTGATTATTTACGGCATTTTGTTTCCTCCCGCCAGGATGACTGGGCAGATCTTCTACCATGGGCCGAATTCTCGTATAACTTCAGAGTTTCTGAATCTTCTTCCAAATCCCCATTTTTCGTGGTGTACGGCCGTCACCCTCTTCCCCCCCTCCCTACTCCCTTGCCCTCTGGTGTACCCGCTGTGGATGAAATATCTCGTGATCTTTCCACCATATGGAAAGAGACCCAAAATTCTCTCTTACAGGCTTCATCACGCATGAAGAAGTTTGCTGATAAGAAAAGAAGAGCTCGCCCCATTTTTTCTCCCGGAGACAAGGTATGGCTCTCCGCTAAATATGTCCGCTTCCGTGTTCCCAGCTACAAATTGGGACCACGCTATCTTGGTCCTTTCAAAATTTTGTGCCAGATTAATCCTGTCTCTTATAAACTTCTTCTCCCTCCTTCTCTTCGTATTCCTAATGCCTTTCACGTTTCTCTTCTTAAACCACTCATCATCAACCGTTTCTCTCCTAAACTTATCTCTCCCACTCCTGTCTCCGGTTCTTCAGACATCTTTCCCGTAAAGGAGATACTGGCCTCCAAAAAGGTCAGAGGAAAAACCTTCTTTTTGGTTGACTGGGAGGGCTGTGGTCCTGAAGAGAGATCCTGGGAACCTGAGGACAATATCCTAGATAAAGATCTGGTCCTCAGGTTCTCAGGCTCCAAGAAGAGGGGGAGACCCAAGGGGGGGGGTACTGTTACGCCGAGCGCTCCGGGTTCCCGCTCCTCCCCGGAGCGCTCGCTACACTCTCGCTCCCGCAGCGCCCCGGTCAGATCCACTGACCGGGTGCGCTGCGATACCGCCTCCAGCCGGGATGCGATTCGCGATGCGGGTGGCGCCCGCTCGCGATGCGCACCCCGGCTCCCGTACCTGACTCGCTCTCCGTCGGTCCTGTCCCGGCGCGCGCGGCCCCGCTCCCTAGGGCGCGCGCGCGCCGGGTCTCTGCGATTTAAAGGGCCACTGCGCCGCTGATTGGCGCAGTGGTTCTAATCAGTGTGTTCACCTGTGCACTCCCTATGTATACCTCACTTCCCCTGCACTCCCTCGCCGGATCTTGTTGCCATTGTGCCAGTGAAAGCGTTCCCTTGTGTGTTCCTAGCCTGTGTTCCAGACCTCCTGCCAATGCCCCTGACTACGATCCTTGCTGCCTGCCCCGACCTTCTGCTACGTCCGACCTTGCTTCTGTCTACTCCCTTGTACCGCGCCTATCTTCAGCAGTCAGAGAGGTTGAGCCGTTGCTAGTGGATACGACCTGGTCACTACCGCCGCAGCAAGACCATCCCGCTTTGCGGCGGGCTCTGGTGAATACCAGTAGTGACTTAGAACCGGTCCACTAGCACGGTCCACGCCAATCCCTCTCTGGCACAGAGGATCCACCTCCTGCCAGCCGGCATCGTGACAGTGCAGTTTTATAATGGGGTCATTTATGGGGTATTTCTAATATGAAAGCCCTTCAAATCCACTTCAAAACTGAACTGGTCCATGAAAAATTTCGATTTAGAAAATTTTGTGAAAAATTGGAAAATTGCTGCTGAACTTTGAAGCCTCTGGTGTCTTCCAAAAGTAAAAACATGTCAACTTTATGATGCAAAGATAATATATTGTATATCATTTATATAAAGATCTCTCCTGTATGATGCAAACATAAAGTAGACATATTGTATATGTGAATCAATATATAATTTATTTGGAATATTCATTTCTCTATCGGCTCCATTGGGGGACACAGACCGTGGGTGTATGCTGCTGTCTCTAGGAGGTGTGACACTATGGTAATAAAAAAAGTCAGCTCCTCCCAGCAGGATATACCCGCCTTCAGGCTCTGAGCTAGTCAGTTTAAGCTTAGTGTCTGAAGGAGGTGGACATGGTCTGGATTCTCCAGTCCAGGTCTTCTGTTTTTTATTTTCCTAGTATAGGGACGTGTTAGTTTTTTATTCCTTTTCTTTTCCGTTTTCAGGTGGGGACTCAGGAACTGCGGCTCACTGTTTCCCCATTGCGAGTAAGGGGGCACAGACATTGCGTATATGCGCTGTTAACCCCCCCTCGCCAACGGTCAGCGCCTGGGTGGTACCTCATGGGTCCGGGTCCCCCTATGTCTCTGCTCGCCTCGCGCATAGAAGCTAGGCGTGATGTAGGGATCATAAGCTGGCTGAAGACTTCACTGAAGACTCCATCCGTCTGACTGAGGTAAATACTTTCCCCCCTTTTTTCTCCATAGGTACGGGCTCGCAACCTCTGGAGACCCCGTTTTTGGCCCATCTTCAGTTTTATGGGCCTGCATTTTACAGGAACTGCATCCTTTTATTGGGGTAGCAGTAGCAAGGGGGCATATATTATACGGCACTTTACTTCTGGGGGCACTTTATTTTATTATGTGTGTGTGTGCTTGGTGCAATCACTTCAGCGCCTTATATGCGGCTGTCTGCCGCGGCGCTGTTCGGGCCGGGCGCTTCCAACGCCGGCTTACTTTCACTTTACTTCAGCGCTTACAGCCGCGGCGCCGCTTACAGACGGGCGCTTCTGCGCCGGCTTACTTTCACTTTTGCCGGCCGAGTCGGCCGGCGTTTAGGCCGCCTGCTCTATTCCCCCGAGTGCTATGCGGACTGGACATGGTGCTCGGGACAAGGAGCGGGCGCCATGACAGTCCTTCTCGGCCGGTCTTAGCTCCACCCCCAGGGCTGGGAGCTTCCAGGGGTGCGAAGCAGCCCCAAATCAGCGCCGTGGGTGCGATTTTCACAATGTTGGGGCCTGTTACTGGGTGCCTTACTTGGGGCACGCCCCTCCCTTTCTATAGGCTGGTCTTTTTTAGTCCCCTTAGCTGCACGAAGTGGGTTCTCCTCACTGCAGCTGACAGGGGACACAGACCAGGGTGAGAAGGCTAGTCTCTCCCAGAGCTGTTCCTCCCTCTAGTCAGAAACCTGGAACTTCAGTGACATATTATTTTTGTACGCACTGTAATACCAAGATGTCTGGCTCTGCTGAGCCCACTTGCCCTGCCTGCTCCACTGCTTCCCCAGACCCCCTGATGCCCTTTCGGTCCCGGTGGGTTCAGCCGCTCCACCACCCTGGGTTTCTCCCTGACCCGGTATATGGCTGACTTGACCCAAGTCTCCCGTTCGATGTCTGAGGCCTCCCGGGTAGTGGTGTCCGCCCTGAAGGGGTCTTCCCTGCGCAGGACCTCCTAGAGGGCCCGCTCCTCATCTCCTCATGCTTCACGCTCTCACAAGCGTACTAGGGGTGCCTTGTCTGACTCTTCCATTGAGTCTTCAGATAGACGTGGGCGTTCCGCTCGGGGTCCCGCCCCCCCCCCGTCATCTGGGCACGAACGTCGCTCCTCCAGAGGACGTTCTCGGAATCGCCGCTCTGCCACGCCAGAGCTGCGTACCCGGTCAGGGTCGCCCCCCCTCCAGGACTGCCTCTACTCATTCACTTCCCCTGGTGAACTGGTGGACGAGGCTTCCGAGCCGGCATCTGACTCAGAGGACCGCTCGGACTCAATTGCAACGGTGAACTCATTGGTGACAGCCATAAGAGACACCTTTCACCTAGAGGACCCAGGATCTTCGGATGTTTATCCAGAAGTATCCTTTCATCGTGCTACGCCAGCACCTCAAAGGTTCAGCTCTCACACTGACTTTAACGACATTCTGGAATCTGCATGGAAACATCCAGACAAGAGGTTCCCGGGAATCAAGGCAATCCAAGAACATTATCCATTTGTCAAGGACTTTGTCACTAAGGTGGTTTCCCCTCCCTCAGTGGATCCACCAATCTCCCGGATCTCTAGGGCAACTACACTGCCTCTGGCAGTTGCCGCTGCCTTCAAGGATCCCACGGACAAGAAGGTAGAATCCTTAGCAAAGTTTGCTTCTGAAGCAGCCGGCTCTTCTCTTCTTCCCATGTTCGCCTCAACATGGGTAGGCCCTGTCAGAGTGGTGCCAAAAGCTCCATCAGGATATCTCAGAGGATCTATCTGCTCTGGCTCTCCAATGCTCTAAAACTGGGGACTTTCTGTGCGCAGCTTCCATGCAGTCAGTCGTTGTTCTGCCTTTGCGGTGGGTCACCTAGTGGCTCTCCGCTGCTTTATGTGGCTTAAAGCTTGGAATGCGGATGCCACTTCCAAAAGGTCTCTCACTGAGCTTCCCTTTATGGATGGCCGTCTTTTTGCCGAACGCCTCGATGAGTTTATCGCCGAGGCAACAGGAGGTAAGAGTTCCTTCTTACCTCAAAATAAGGCTCGCCCTTCTTCCCAATGGAAGTCCTTTTTCCTTCTGGTCATTTCGGACCTCTGGTTCCAGCTAAGGGTCCGGGCAGGCGCCCTCGCGGGACAAGAAGGCTCCCTGCTGCCGGGCACGCCCGGCTTGGAAGTCGGACTCCAACCGGTCCGGACGTTTTACGCCCAAATCGGCAAACCGCAAGCCCACTTCTGCATGAAGTGAGGCCCTCACCCGCGGTTTCTTTCGGGTGGGAGGTCGTCTCTTGTTTTCCTAGACATCTGGACTTTGCACATTCAGGACTCTGGGGTCAGGGATGTGGTGTCCAACGGTTACTGGATCGAATTCGCCTCCCTTCCGAGGGATTGCGTTTTTCGATTCTGGGCCCCCCGGTCTCCTCCTCTGGCGAAGCAATTTCGAGCGGCTCTCCAGTCTCTGCTTCTCCAGGGGGTTATCATCCCCGTTCCTCCAGGGGAACGTTTTCGGGGTTTCTATTCAAATTTTTTTGTGGTCCCCAAGATGGACGGTTCTGTGCGACCAATCCAACTGTCACCTTCTCATCCACCACTTCAGAATGGAATCTCTCCGTTCGGTGGTGGCGTCCCTGGAACAAGGGGAGTTCCCTTCATCGGTGGACATCAAGGATGCCTACCTCCATGTGCCAATATTCCGGCCCATCATCGGTACCTCCGCTTGCGGTTTTGGAGGGGCACTTTCAATTTGTAGCCCTCCCCTTTGGTTTGGCCACAGCTCCTTGGGTCTTTACAAAGACCCTTGTGCTAGTGTTTGGCCTGTTTGGTCGAGGGGAATCTCGGTGATATCCTATCTGGACGACCCTCTCATCAAGGCTCCGACCAGAGCTCAGACTCTGGAGAATCTGGACGTCTCTCTCCAATCTCTGACTCGCTTCGGGTGGATGGTCAACCGGGACAAGTCAGTCTTCTGTCCTACCCAGTCTCTAACCTTCCTGGGATTTCGATTCGACGGCCTCTGCCGCATTTGTCTTCCGCCGGACAAACGCCTGGCACTCTGGTCGGGGGTCCGCTCCCTTCGGACCCAGGTATCAGTCTCCATCTGCACAGTATGGACGTCCTGGGTTGGGTGGTGGCAACTATGGAGGCCGTACCCTTTGCCCAGTTTCATTACCGCCCCCTTCAACTGGCGATTCTCTCTTGATGGAACAGGTCTCCTCTGTCCCTCGATTGTCAGATTGTTCTCCCTCGCAGGGTCCGTCAGTCTCTGCTCTGGTGGCTCCGCTCCCCCCTTCTTCTCCAAGGGCGGTCGTTTCTTCCCCTTCACTGGCAGGTTGTTACAACGGATGCCAGCCTGTCAGGCTGGGGCGGTGTGTTCAGGGATTGGACGGTCCAGGGACTCTGGTCTCCCCTGGAGACCCTTTTTCCGATAAACACATTGGATTTACGGGCGATTCTTCTTTGTCTTCTTCATTGGGAGTCCCGTCTTCAGTCTCGTCCTGTCCGCGTTCAGTCAGACAATGCCATGGCCGTGGCGTACAACCTGGGCGGAGAGCAAGGTTCCGGCCATTTCAGCATTTCCCATTCCAGGAGTGTTCATCTGGGAAGCGGACTTCCTCAGTCGGTCCTCACCGACCCCGGCAAGTGGTCCCTTCATCCGGAGGTCTTCGCACAGCTCTAAAACCTCTGGGGCTTTCCGGACGTGGACCTCTTTGCGTTCTGGCACAATCGGAAGATCCTTCCGTTTGTGTCCAAGTTCCGGGACCCTCAGGCTCTGGCCGTGGACGCCCTAGTGATTCCTTGGGCGGGGTTCGCCCTACCTCATCTGTTCCCTCTTCTTCCGCTCCTTCCTAGGGTGCTGAGGAAGCTCAAGGCAGAGGACGTCCTCGCCTTCTGGTAGCTCCAGATTGGCCCCGAAGGTCGCGGTACGCCGACGTAGTCAGGCTCCTGGACGACGCTCCTCTGCACCTTCCGCTCCGCCCGGTCCTATTCTCTCGGGGTCCTCTTGCCACCCCAATTTACAGTTGCTGAATTTGTTGGCGTGGCGGTTGAGACCGCGGTTTTGGGGGCCCGCGGGTTCTCTTCCCAAGTCATTCACACCATGCTCTAAGCCCTCCTCCGCACGAATTTATCACCGTACTTGGCGGTTTTATTTTTGTTTGTGTGAAGCACAGGACTTCTTCCCGGCGACCTTCTCGGTTCCCCGTCTTCTCTCCTTTTTTTGCAGTCGGGGTTGGAACTGGGGTTGTCTCTCAGTTCCCTTAAAGGTCAGGTTTCGGCCCCTGGTTTCTATTTCTCATGTCCGGACCTTCATGCAAGGAGCGGTGCACTCTGTTCCTCCTTATCGGTCACCTTCTCCCCCTTGGGACTTGAAATTGGTTCTGAGTGCCCTCCAGGGTGAACCCTTTGAGCCCCTTAGAGAGGTGTCTCTCCGCCTCCTTTCTTGGAAGTTGGCATTTCTTGTTGCTATCACCTCCATCCGGAGGGTGTCTTAACTGGCAGTTCTTCCTGCCGTTCTCCGTTTCTGGTGATCCACCAGGACAGGTCATTTTCCGGCCACTTCCTTCCTGTTTGCCTAAGGTGGTCTTGGCCTTTCATCTCAATGAGGACATGGTCCTCCCGTCCTTTTGTCCGGCTCCTTCTCATCCTAAGGAGCGCTTACTACACAAGCTGGATGTAGTTTTGGCCTGTTTGGTCTTATCTCTCCATCACTTCTTTGTTTCGTCAGTGTGATTCGTCGTCCTCACGGAAGGTTGTCGCAAGGGACAACCTGCTTCCAAGGCCACCATTTCTCGGTGGATTCGGTCCGCCATTGCGGAAGCCTATCGCTGTAGGGGAAGATTCCTCCTTTCAGGGTTGTGGCTCATTCCACACGTTCTGATGGGCTTCCTGGGCTCTCCAGAATAGAGCCTCGGCCTCGCAGATGTGCAAGGCGGCTACCTGGTCGTCTTTCCACACTCTCTCGAGGTTTTCCGAGTTCATACTTTCGCATCGGCTGATGCTAGTCTGGGTTGTAAGTGTTGCAGGCGGTAGTGGATCGGCCATCTGCCTGATTACTTATCTGCCCACCCAAGGGACGGCTTTGGTATGTCCCACGGTCTGTGTCCACCAATAGAGCCGATAGAGAAAAGGAGATTTTTTAACACTTACAGTAAAATTTCTTTCTCGAAGGATCCATTGGGGGACACAGCTCCAGTCCTTTTTGGGTTTTTCCTTTGGTTCTCTGTCCGAGGGTGTGTTCAGTTGTGTTTTTTCTTCTGGTTCTCGGACAGTTTGGGGTTTTTCTTTGCCCTATTGGTCTCCTCCTATTGCTCTGGAACTTAAACTGACTAGCTCAGAGCCTGAAGGCGGGTATATCCTGCTGGGAGGAGCTGACTTTTTTTTATTACCATAGTGTCACACCTCCTAGAGACAGCAAGATACACCCACGGTCTGTGTCCCCCAATGGATTCTTCGAGAAAGAGATTTTACGGTAAGTGTTAAAAAAATCTCCTTTTTCCTTATTAGCAGAGAGCTTCAAATTAAAAAAAATGCCAAATTTTCAATTTTTTCATCAAATTTTGGAATTTTTCACCATGAAATGATGCAAGTATCGACAAAATTTTACCACTAACATAAAGTAGAATATGTCACAAAAAAACAATCTCGGAATTAGAATAAAAGGTAAAAGCATCCCAGAGTTATTAATGCTTAAAGTGACAGTGGTCAGATGTGCAAAAAATGGCCAGGTCCTATAGTGAAAATTGGCTGGGTCCTTAAGGGGTTAATTTACCACCCCGCTCTGGTGAATGGCTCCCCGATCCCAAAGTGGTAGAATTTTTTACCATATGGGTCAATAAAGCTTTAGATAGGACCTCTCGGAACAAGCTAAAGGCCGAATGCCCTCGTCCCTCTCTGCCTCATAACTCCTTAGTCACACCTGAATTAGACCCCCTTCTGACAAAATTTCTCTTCAAGACAGGTAAGAATCCCAAAAAGGATGTTGATAGAAGTTTCATGGCTTGTCAGGACAAGCTTATGGACTTACTAGGACCCCTCACTAAAATCCTAGATCTAGCTGAGGTAGCCTCTAACACCAACAAACCAGTTGACACTGAAACCCTTAAGGGTTGGGCTCAGAGAGCCATTTGCCTATTCGGCAATGCCAACTCAGCACTTTCTACCGAGCGAAAACGCTCTACACTAATGAAGATAGTCCCCCAACTAACCAACTTGGCCTCTATTGAGCCTCCTAACCAAGGGTTTATTATTTGGGGACGAATCCATTAAAGAAATGAATAAATATGTAGGCCTCTTCTCTTCATTGAGTAAGGCCCAAATTTCTATGAAGAAAGTATTTTCCCAAACAATTTTTGGGAGGGCCGGAAAAGGACGGAGCCGCTTTTCTGGCCGAAACTCCCAATTCAGACCACAAGATAGAGGCTCCTATTCTCCAACACAACACAACAATTTGCAGGACCCTCCTCTGCTTCCCCACCTTTCTTCCAATACAGAGGCAGGCCGTGGCGCACTCGAGGACAGAGAGGATACCCCCGCTCCAGACCACCTACAGGTAAGTCGAACAGTATCTTCTTCCCTAAATATTCCATTGGGCGGAAGACTCCTAAATTTTCCCCAAAATTGGGGTATGATTACATCCGAATCAAGGATTTTAAACACTGTCTGGGGTTACCAAATAGAATTTGTCACCCCTCCCATCCTATCTCCCTCATCCTATCCAATTTTCCCTATCAGACAGGAATCTCATAGATCTGGAAGTACAAGACCTTCTTTCAAAGAAGGCCATTATCCCTGTTCCTATACAATCAACAGGATTCCTAAGCAATCTTTTCCTGGTCAGATGGAGGTCAAAGACCTATAATCAACTTAAGAATCCTCAACAATTTAGTAGTTTATCGCAACTTCAAAATGGAGGGCATACATCTCCTAAGAGATATTTTATTAAAAGACGATTGGTTATGCGGATGATACTTTGGTTTACTTAGCGGATGTCCGTGGTTCCCTTGGGGCCTTATTTACTCTCCTTGATGATTTTGGTTCTTTCTCCGGTCTTAGGGTTAATTGGGCCAGGTCCCTTCGCTTCCTCATGGGTTTCAGGTGGTCACCCACTTTAAATATCTGGGAGTAGAGGTTTCTGCTAATGTGAGGGATTATGTAAGGTTGAATTTGGACCCCGTGTTGTTATCTGTTACTACTAAAGGCCTGGTCCCCTCGACCCGTCTCTGGCGGGCAGGGTTAATATATTTAAAATGATATATCTGCCTAAGTTTCTCTATCTCTCTCATCTCTCCCCCTAAGAGATTTTTTATGAGACTGGGTGGCGTTTTGAGATCCTTCTATTGGCAGGACAAACATCCGCGTCTTGGTAGGCGCTGCTCCAGGTGCCTAAACTGAGGGGTGGCTTAGCTGCTCCTAACATGCACAATTATTTTCTAGCTTCTCAACTGGTGTATGCTGCCTGGTGGATCGACTTGGATCTGGCGAACGCTTCCAGTACTCTGGCGGGAGCTCTCATGGGTTCGTATGAAACACTGACTAATACCCTTTATAGATACACCCCTTCTTCTAAGTTGTTGCCCCCTATTAAGACTGTGGCTGAGGTGTGGTCGGTGGTTTCTAGACGCTTTCCGTTACCGGTACTGTCTCCCAGGGCAACTCTGTGGGGGAATCCTCAGCTTGAGCACCTGCAAGAGTTGGAGGCTGCCGGGTTCTGGAGCGCTCACGGAGTAAAATTCGCCACGCACTTGTTTGGTGACTTTTCTTCTTTCCCTTCATTTCAAGCAATGTGTGACCGCTTCAGTCTCCCTCGGAGTACCCAGTTTGGGTACTTCCAGTTGAGACACGCGGTGGTGGGGCAATTTGGCTCGCTTGATGTGACCCCTGCTTTTTCTGAATTGGAGTTGCTGCTGGGAACCACCGACCTTACTAAACCTTTGACCCAAGCTTATGCATTGCTGCAATCAGTGGGTCCTGATCCATTTGAGTTGGCCTTTGAGAAGTGGGCAGTGCATCTGCCGGGTTTAACGGGGGAGCAATGGATGGAAGTTGTTAAGTCCTACTATCCTACGGTGGTCAGTGCTTGAGATTTACTTATTCAGGTTAGACTTTTCCTTCGGCTATATTATACTCCGGTTAGACTATCTCGTATAGGTGTCTCTACTTCAGATGTATGTTTTCGATGTCAGGCGTATGTGGGCACTCTGCCGCATGCTATGTGGAGCTGTCCCTGTGTGAAACCCTTCTGGAGGGAGGTGCTACAGTTCCTGTTGGATCACTTGGAATTCCCCTATGTGTTTTCCCCTTTTGTCTGTCTGTTGGGGGTTATTGATGACCTAGCCTCGGGCTCCCATAGGCTCCTTCTTATTAGATTTCTATTGTTTTGTGTCCTCGGAAAGTTCTGATTATGGCCTGGAAGGATACTTCTATTCCCCCCATCACACGATGGTTCAACCTCACTAACAAGTATGTACCGATGTACAGGTTGTTGTACATTAGCTGTAAATGCCCTAAGAAGTTTTTGCGGAGTGGTTGGGGCTGTATCTCCAGCTGTATGTTATTTTGCTTTTGTATTGTGTTGTTGTTAAAGTGCAGCTCCCACCATCCTTTTTTTTTCTTTCTGTCCCTGCCTACTGCCCATCTATCCCCCTCCATGCTTAAATTTTTTTTTCTATATTAAAAATGCTTTTTTGTCTGCCTGGTAGTGTGCTCCCTACCAGGCAAACTTCCCCAGCAGGCACAATGTTACTGATACCTGCTGGGGGGGCCGACTTCCGCCCTTAGTTCATCTACACAGGGTGCCTCCAGCTGTTTCACCACTACAACTCCCAGCTTTCCTTGACATCTATTGGCTGTCAGGGCATGCTGGGAGTTGTAGTAGTGAAACAGCTGGAGGAACCCTGTGTTGAAAACAATAAGTAAGAGCCATGGGCGCCGTGCCCCCCCCCCCCGTGTTAAAACCCCCAACCCCGCTCCCCGCTCTCCCCCAATCCCCTTGTTAAAATCCTGATCCCCCTAAACATATCTCCCCTAAACATACTTACATGCCGCAGAGTCCTGCAGCAGCGGCGACATGTTCGGGAGGTGTCGCCTCCCGGCCAGTGGCCTGGGAGCCAATGCGTTTGCTCCTGCCTATCTGACAGGCAGGGAGCGAGCGCAGGCTAATTGAATTAGGACAGATGCCCGGCCGGCATCGGTCCGAATTCAGGCGTGACATCACGCCAGCCTGCAGCCGGCCACTAGGAGGGAGACCCCTAGTGGCCGGTTTTCTAATGTAAATTAAAAGGTTTTAATAAAAAAAAAAAAAAGAAAATATATTAGAGATATGTTGTAGTACATATGTACTTCAACATATAAAAAAAAATGTTGATGACAGTGCCCATTTAACATAAAAGTTCTAAAATAAAACCTTTAAAAAAAAAAAAAAACGATTGGTTAATCAAAATAGACTTAAAAGATGCTTATCTTACGGTCCCAATTCATTCTCCGTCCCAAATTTCCTCCAATTTCTTTGGAAAAATCTAAAGTGGCAATTCACTTGTCTCCCATTCAGTCTCTCTTCAGCCCCTTGGTGTTTCACGAAACTTGTGAAGCCAGTTGTGGCCTCCCTCTGAGGTCGCTGGGTTAGTCTTATAATTTACCTAAACAACATTCTCCTTATGGCACTCAAAAGATCTTCTTTTGATTCACATGGATTGGACTCTATCCCTCCTCACCTGGGTTTTCTCATCAATTTCAAAAAATCGGCTCAAGAACTGGAATTTCTAGGCTTTATGATCAATACTCAATTGACCACTTTGAGCCTTCCTCACTGGAAACTGAAAACCATTCGGAAGGAGATCCGTCAAATTCTCCGCAAAGATCTTATCTCACTGAGAACAATAGCTCGGATTGTTGGTCTTCTTGCAGCCTCCATTCAGGCCATTTTTCCGCTCCTCTTCATTACAGAGCTCTCCAAAGATTGAAGATCCGAGACTTAAGAGAGGGTCTCGGTTATTCTGACGAAACTCGTTTCTCTTCCGAAGCCAAAGAGGAACTTCTTTGGTGGCTTTCTCACATAGAATCTTGGAACGGAAAAGCGATATTTCATCCGAATCCAGATATAATTATAGAATCGGATGCGAGTCTCATAGGCTGGGGCGCTCAATGCAGCCCTCTTTCTACTGGAGGGAAATGGTCTCCTTCAGAATCCCTTCTTCACATAAATTGCCTGGAACTTTTGGCATGATTTTTCCCCTTGAAAAGTTTTGCAAAAAATTTCTCCCATTGTTGTATCCTCCTTCGTATGGACAACATATCCGCTGTCCAATACATCAATCATTTTTTGTCAAGGACTTCTGGCACTTTTGTCTGGACAGGAACATTGTCCTGAAAGCGAAATACCTCCCAGGAATTTCCAACTCCATAGCGGATTGGTACTCTCACTAACAGATGCCAGCGATTGGAAACTTCACCCTACAATTTTTTAAATGATCAATTCATTATGGGGCGCTCTTCACATGGACCTATTCGCTTCCTGTCTCAACACTCAACTCCCTCTTTTCTACAGTTGGCGTCCAGATCCAGAAGCTTTGGGTTTAGACCCTTCCTTCAATTCTGGCCTCAGAAGATACTTTACGCCTTCCCCCCGTTCAATCTCATTCCTCGGGTTCTATTCCAAACCTCAACTCAAAAAGCCACAATGGTTCTGATTACCCCACTTTGGCCAACTCAGTCTGGGTTTCCTCAAATCTTACATCTTCTCATAGATTTTCCTCGAATTCTTACATCTTTCCCGAATCTTCTTCTGGACCCTCTGGATAATCCTATCCGATCAATTACCTCTGGTCGCATGGTTGATCTCATGTCAACGGAACCGGACCTATAATTTTCTCAATCTACTAAAGACATCCTTTCCGATGCCTGGGCCCCGGGTACCATATCAGCTTACCGATCGGTCTGGAGATTTTGGATTCATTGGTGCGATCAAAGGGATATGGATCCCTTACGAGCACCTCTCTCTCACATTTTAAATTTCCTTTCAGCATCTTATGACGCTGGTAAAGCCTATAGGGCTATTAATCTTTATCGCTCTGCAATTTCTTCTAAACATTTCCCTATAGACTCTATTCCCATTGGCAAACACCCTTTAATCTGCCAATTACTTTAAGGCATTTGCTTCCGACGTCCTCCTCTACCTAAATACACTTCCATTTAGGATTTCAATATCATTCTAAATATGTTCACTTCTTGGGATGATAATTATTCATTATCTCTTAAACTTCTCTCCTTTAAACTCACAGTTCTTCTCGGTCTCTTATTTCTATTAAACGCGTTTCCGATGCCAGATCTCTTGATATTTCACGTAGACAATTTACTCCTCAGGGAGTTATCTTCTCTATCTTTCGTCGTAAAACAAATTTACATTCAGTCTTTTCTCCCTCTTTTCCAAATCATGATAAACTCTGTGTGGTTCGCTGTCTTCGTTCTTATGAATCCAGACTGAATCCCTTCGGCTTCCATCTTCTTCCCAAACCTCACGCTCCTGTCTCCTCTCCCACACTCGCTAGATGGGTTAGACAAACCAATGATATGGTCGGTATTGATATCTCCAAATTTGGTGCTCATTCTACCAGAGGAGCTGTTTCTACCAAACTCTTCCAATCAGACGCTTCTCTCTCTGATTTATTGAAAGTTGCCAATATGTCTTCTGATTCTACTTTTAAAACCTTTTATTTTAAACCTGAATCCCATGTCTCTATGATTCTATTGTAATTTCCTTTTTAAGATATATATTGTTTCTATTGTTTATATATGCCTGGCTTTAAACTGGTATAATAGGAGCATCTTGCCTTAAAATTGGAAATTTTACTATCCTTGGTGACAGAAAATTTGGATTTTATAAAAGACAAGACGCGAGTATCATCCCCCCTTCTTTATACCCCTCCCTATAATGCTTTTATTTTTCTCTTTATTCCAACTCGTTTCTCTCCACTCTTCTGTGAAGTCCCTTCATCCCCATGAATTCTTCCTTCAAGTTTTGATATTCTCATCTATCAAGTTTGCCGCAAAGAAAAAGGCAGTTACCTGGGCAAAAGTTACCTATATGTCAAACGCTGGGAACTGATTGGTTATGGTTATAGTGCAGCATACTAGGTTGCATCCTGGATATTATGTTTGGCTGCACTTTATATGCAAAAAAAAATTCCTTAATACATACAGTACTTATTTGCTGCTGAATTCAGTAAAAGAAGTTAAAAAGAATAATACTCACATCTTGTCTTTTATAAAATCAAAATTTTTCATCACCAAGGATAGGAAAATTTCCAATTACATACCTGGGGGTAACACCTCCTGGAATTATTACATACCTGGGGTAACACCTCCTGGAATTATTACATATCTGGGTAACACCTCTTGGCATTATTACATACCTGGGGTAACACCTCTTGGAATTATTAAATACCTGGGGTAACACCTCCTGGAATTATTACATACCTGGGGTAACACCTCCTGGAATCATTACATCCCTGGGGTAACGCCTCCTGGCATTATTACATACCTGGGGTAACACCTCCTGGCATTATTACATCCCTGGGGTAACACCTCCTGGCATTATTACATATCTGGGGTAACACCTCCTGGAATTATTACATATCTGGGTAACACATCTTGGCATTATTACATACCTGGGGTAACACCTCTTGGCATTATTACACACCTGGGGTAACACCTCTTGGCATTATTACATACCTGGGGTAACACCTCTTGGAATTATTACATCCCTGGGGTAACGCCTCCTGGCATTATTACATACCTGGGGTAACAGCTCCTGGAATTATTAAATATCTGGGGTAACACCTCCTGGCATTATTACATACCTGGGGTAACAGCTCCTGGAATTATTAAATATCTGGGGTAACACCTCCTGGCATTATTAGATACCTGGGGTAACACCTCTTGGCATTATGACATACCTGGGGTAACACCTCCTGGAATTTCCTCCTTCACTTCCCTCATACATGGGTGATGGCCCCTCATCCTCTCTTCTTCATCCTCCACTTTATTATAAGTCAGATCTCCCCCCTGATGTGACACATAGAACAATTCACTACAATACAGCAGACAGGAGGAGCAACAGAGACCCCCAAAATCTATCCCCACATCTATGACTGCAGGATCCCCCTATAGAGATATAGGATCAGCCTTATCTACCTGATGCTTCTCTGGGACATTTCCCTCTAGACAGTCCTGAGAATACAGAGGGCGGGGACACCTCTCGGGTGGATTTCTATCCATGACTCCATCTGTAGGGAACACACAGGGAATGAATACATCAGCTCCTCTATATCCATCTGTAGGGAACACACAGGGACAGAACAGATTGTGATCAGATGATGGGTGTGATATCTGGTGACAGATTCCTCTATTATAACCTATGAAAGTCTCCTCCTCCTTACACTGATGATCGGCCATGACACCCGTCTCCTCCTCCTTACACTGATGATCGGCCATGACACCCGTCTCCTCCTCCTTACACTGCTGATTGGCCATGACACCCGTCTCCTCCTCCTTACACTGGTGATCGGCCATGACACCCGTCTCCTCCTCCTTACACTGCTGATCGGCCATGACACCCGTCTCCTCCTCCTTACACTGCTGATCGGCCATGACACCCGTCTCCTCCTCCTTACACTGATGATCGGCCATCACACCCGTCTCCTCCTCCTTACACTGATGATCGGTCATGACACCCGTCGCCTCCTACTTACACTGATGATCGGCCATGACACCCGTCTCCTCCTCCTTACACTGATGATCAGCCATGACACCCGCCTCCTCCTCCTTACACTGATGATCGGCCATGACACCCGTCTACTCCTCCTTACACTGATGATCAGCCATGACACCCGTCTCCTCCTCCTTACACTGATGATCGGCCATGACACCCGTCTCCTCCTCCTTACACTGATGATCGGCCATGACACCCGTCTCCTCCTCCTTACACTGATGATCGGCCATCACACCCGTCTCCTCCTCCTTACACTGATGATCGGCCATGACACCCGTCTCCTCCTCCTTACACTGGTGATCGGCCATGACACCCGTCTCCTCCTCCTTACACTGCTGATCGGCCATGACACCCGTCTCCTCCTCCTTACACTGCTGATCGGCCATGACACCCGTCTCCTCCTCCTTACACTGATGATCGGCCATCACACCCGTCTCCTCCTCCTTACACTGATGATCGGTCATGACACCCGTCGCCTCCTACTTACACTGATGATCGGCCATGACACCCGTCTCCTCCTCCTTACACTGATGATCAGCCATGACACCCGCCTCCTCCTCCTTACACTGATGATCGGCCATGACACCCGCCTCCTCCTCCTTACACTGATGATCAGCCATGACACCCGTCTCCTCCTCCTTACACTGATGATCGGCCATGACACCCGTCTCCTCCTCCTTACACTGATGATCGGCCATGACACCCGTCTCCTCCTCCTTACACTGATGATCGGCCATCACACCCGTCTCCTCCTCCTTACACTGATGATCGGCCATGACACCCGTCTCCTCCTCCTTACACTGATGATCGGCCATGACACCCGTCTCCTCCTCCTTACACTGATGATCGGTCATGACACCCGTCTCCTCCTCCTTACACTGATGATCGGCCATGACACCCGTCTCCTCCTCCTTACACTGATGATCGGTCATGACACCCGTCTCCTCCTCCTTACACTGATGATCGGCCATCACACCCGTCTCCTCCTCCTTACACTGATGATCGGCCATGACACCCGTCTCCTCCTCTTCTTCATCTATAACCTCAACCTTAATATCCATCAGATCTTCACCCTAAATACACAAGAACAAATGTAAATGTAGTTGGGTTCATTCACTTTATATTCTGAGGACACTTTAATGTCATCTACCTGATGATTCTCTGGGACATTTCCCTCTGCACAGTCCTGGGAATGCAGAGGACGGGGACACCTCTCGGGTGGATTTCTATCAATAAATCCATCTGTAGTGAACACAAAGGGAATGAATACATCACCTGCTGGATAGATTTCTATGTTACTAGGTAATGAGAGTGATATCATATATATATCTCCTCTTACCTTGTGATGTGAGGGGCCGGTGATCCTCCATCATGATTATGTCCTGGTAGAGATCCTTGTGTCCTTCTACATACTCCCACTCCTCCATGGAGAAATAGACCGCCACATCCTGACACCTTATAGGAACCTGACACACAATGATACCGTCATCACCAGACCCCTCCATTACTGTATAATGTCCCAGCAGTGTCACCTCTCTAATCATCACCAGACCCCTCCATTACTGTATAATGTCCCAGCAGTGTCACCTCTCTAATCATCACCAGACCCCTCTATTACTGTATAATGTCCCAGCAGTGTCACCTCTCTAATCATCACCAGACCTCTCCATTACTGTATAATGTCCCAGCAGTGTCACCTCTCCAGTCATCACCAGACCCCTCCATTACTGCATAATGTCCAGCAGTGTCACCTCTCCAGTCATCACCAGACCCCTCCATTACTGTATAATGTCCAGCAGTGTCACCTCTCCAGTCATCACCAGACCCCTCCATTACTGTATAAAGTCCCAGCAGTGTCACCTCTCATCACCAGACCCCTCCATTACTGTATAATGTCAAGCAGTGTCACCTCTCCAGTCATCACCAGACCCCTCCATTACTATATAATGCCCCAGCAGGGTCACCTCTCTAATCACCACCAGACCCCTCCATTACTGTATAATGTCCCAGCAGTGTCACCTCTCCAGTCATCACCAGACCCCTCCATTACTGTATAATGTCCCAGCAGTGTCACCTCTCTAATCATCACCAGACCCCTCCATTACTGTATAATGTCCCAGCAGTGTCACCTCTCCAGTAATCACCAGACCCCTCCATTACTGTATAATGTCCCAGCAGTGTCACCTCTCCAGTAATCACCAGACCCCTCCATTACTGTATAATGTCCCAGCAGTGTCACCTCTCCAGTAATCACCAGACCCCTCCATTACTGTATAATGTCCCAGCAGTGTCACCTCTCATCACCAGACCCCTCCATTACTGTATAATGTCCCAGCAGTGTCACCTCTCCAGTCATCACCAGACCCCTCCATTACTGTATAATGTCCAGCAGTGTCACCTCTCTAATCATCACCAGACCCCTCCATTACTGTATAATGTCAAGCAGTGTCACCTCTCCAGTCATCACCAGACCCCTCCATTACTGTATAATGTCAAGCAGTGTCACCTCTCCAGTCATCACCAGACCCCTCAATTACTATATAATGCCCCAGCAGGGTCACCTCTCTAATCACCACCAGACCCCTCCATTACTGTATAATGTCCCAGCAGTGTCACCTCTCCAGTCATCACCAGACCCCTCCATTACTGTATAATGTCCCAGCAGTGTCACCTCTCCAGTCATCACCAGACCCCTCCATTACTGTATAATGTCCAGCAGTGTCACCTCTCTAATCATCACCAGACCCCTCCATTACTGTATAATGTCCCAGCAGTGTCACCTCTCCAGTCATCACCAGACCCCTCCATTACTGTATGACCCAGCAGTGTCACCTCTCTAATCATCACCAGACCCCTCCATTACTGTATAATGTCCAGCAGTGTCACCTCTCCAGTCATCACCAGACCCCTCCATTACTGTATAATGTCCCAGCAGTGTCACCTCTCTAATCATCACCAGATCCCTCCATTACTGTATAATGTCCAGCAGTGTCACCTCTACAGTCATCACCAGACCCCTCCATTACTGTATAAAGTCCCAGCAGTGTCACCTCTCCAGTCATCACCAGACCCCTCCATTACTGTATAAAGTCCCAGCAGTGTCACCTCTCATCACCAGACCCCTCCATTACTGTATAATGTCAAGCAGTGTCACCTCTCCAGTCATCACCAGACCCCTCCATTACTATATAATGCCCAAGCAGGGTCACCTCTCTAATCACCACCAGACCCCTCCATTACTGTATAATGTCCCAGCAGTGTCACCTCTCCAGTCACCACCAGACCCCTCCATTACTGTATAATGTCCCAGCAGTGTCACCTCTCCAGTCATCACCAGACCCCTCCATTACTGTATAATGTCCCAGCAGTGTCACCTCTCCAGTCATCACCAGACCCCTCCATTACTGTATAATGTCCAGCAGTGTCACCTCTCCAGTCATCACCAGACCCCTCCATTACTGCATAATGTCCCAGCAGTGTCACCTCTCCAGTCATCACCAGACACCTCCATTACTGTATAATGTCCAGCAGGGTCACCTCTCTAATCATCACCAGACCCCTCCATTACTGTATAATGTCCAGCAGTGTCACCTCTCCAGTCATCACCAGACCCCTCCATTACTGTATAATGTCCCAGCAGTGTCACCTCTCCAGTCATCACCAGACCCCTCCATTACTGTATAATGTCCAGCAGTGTCACCTCTCCAGTCATCACCAGACCCCTCCATTACTGCATAATGTCCCAGCAGTGTCACCTCTCTAGTCAGCAGCTCCATCATCTTGTTGATGAGCTCCAGGATCTCCTGATGACTGTTTCCCTTATGTATTAGTGAGTGCGGTGGAGGCCTTGATATAGGAACCTTCTCCCTGCTCCGGCCTTCACCCTCTTCAGTCACCATCTTCACTACCGTGTAATCCTGTGTACGGAGAGAGACATTGAGGTCACTTATATCTTCATCTCTCCAGACATGTCTGAGCTTTATGAAGAGACATGAGACGGACATGATCTCCAGAATCCCTCACCTCTCCGGTCAGCAGGTAGATGATCTCTAGGGTGAGGTGTAAGATTATCTCAGCCATCGGGTCTCTGTCCTTCTCCATCCTTAGGGGGTCAGTGAGGAAAATAGCTATATAGAGAGGAAAGAGAGAGCAAGTCATATAACATCTCACCCCACTAATAGAGAACTGGAGAGGGGGAGCGAGTCATATAACATCTCACTCCACTAATAGAGAACTGCTACTGGAGAGGGGGAGCGAGTCATATAACATCCCACCCCACTAATAGAGAACTCCTACTGGAGAGGGGGAGCGAGTCATATAACATCCCACCCCACTAATAGAGAACTCCTACTGGAGAGGGGGAGCGCGTCATATAACATCCCACCCCACTAATAGAGAACTCCTACTGGAGAGGGGGAGCGAGTCATATAACATCCCACCCCACTAATAGAGAACTCCTACTGGAGAGGGGGAGCGAGTCATATAACATCTCACCCCACTAATAGAGAACTCCTACTGGAGAGGGGGAGCGAGTCATATAACATCCCACCCCACTAATAGAGAACTACTGGAGAGGGGGAGCGAGTCATATAACATCCCACCCCACTAATAGAGAACTCCTACTGGAGAGGGGGAGCGAGTCATATAACATCCCACCCCACTAATAGAGAACTATTACAGGAGAGGGGGTGCGAGTCATATAACATCCCACCCCACTAATAGAGAACTCCTACTGGAGAGGGGGAGCGAGTCATATAACATCCCACCCCACTAATAGAGAACTCCTACTGGAGAGGGGGAGCGAGTCATATAACATCCCACCCCACTAATAGAGAACTATTACAGGAGAGGGGGTGCGAGTCATATAACATCCCACCCCACTAATAGAGAACTTCTACTGTAGAGGGGGAACGAGTCATATAACATCCCACCCCACTAATAGAGAACTCCTACTGGAGAGGGGGAGCGAGTCATATAACATCCCACCTCACTAATAGAGAACTCCTACTGGAGAGGGGGAACGAGTCATATAACATCCCACCCCACTAATAGAGAACTTCTACTGTAGAGGGGGAACGAGTCATATAACATCCCACCCCACTAATAGAGAACTCCAACTGGAGAGGGGGAGCGAGTCATATAACATCTCACCCCACTAATAGAGAACTATTACTGGAGAGGGGGAGCGAGTCATATAACATCCCACCCCACTAATAGAGAACTCCTACTGGAGAGGGGGAGCGAGTCATATAACATCCCACCCCACTAATAGAGAACTACTGGAGAGAGGGAGCGAGTCATATAACATCCCACCACACTAATAGAGAACTCCTACTGGAGAGGGGGAGCGAGTCATATAACATCACACCCCACTAATAGAGAACTCCTACTGGAGAGGGGGAACGAGTCATATAACATCCCACCCCACTAATAGAGAACTTCTACTGTAGAGGGGGAACGAGTCATATAACATCCCACCCCACTAATAGAGAACTTCTACTGTAGAGGGGGAACGAGTCATATAACATCCCACCCCACTAATA
>NW_026610616.1:115661-118161 GCF_029499605.1 Hyla sarda
CACATCCTATATATATATATATATACACCTCATATACATTATATCATCACATCCTATATATACACACCTCATATACATTATATCATCACATCCTATATATATACACCTCATATACATTATATCATCACATCCTATATATATACACCTCATATACATTATATCATCACATCCTATATATATACCTCATATACATTATATCATCACATCCTATATATATACACCTCATATACATTATATCATCACATCCTATATATATACACCTCATATACATTATATCATCACATCCTATATATATACCTCATATACATTATATCATCACATCCTATATATACACCTCATATACATTATATCATCACATCCTATATATATATATACACCTCATATACATTATATCATCACATCCTATATATACACCTCATATACATTATATCATCACATCCTATATATACACCTCATATAAATTATATAATCACATCCTATATATATATACACCTCATATACATTATATCATCACATCCTATATATACACCTCATATACATTATATCATCACATCCTATATATATACACCTCATATACATTATATCATCACATCCTATATATACACCTGATATACATTATATAATCACATCCTATATATATACACCTCATATACATTATATCATCACATCCTATATATACACCTCATATACATTATATCATCACATCCTATATATACACCTCATATACATTATATCATCACATCCTATATATACACCTCATATACATTATATCATCACATCCTATATATACACCTCATATACATTATATCATCACATCCTATATATATACACCTCATATACATTATATAATCACATCCTATATATACACCTCATATACATTATATTATCACATCCTATATATACACCTCATATTCATTATATTATCACATCCTATATATATATATATATACACCTCATATACATTATATCATCACATCCTATATATATATATATATATACACACACCTCATATACATTATATCATCACATCCTATATATACACCTCATATACATTATATTATCACATCCTATATATATATATACACCTCATATACAATTATATCATCACATCCTATATATACACCTCATATACATTATATCATCACATCCTATATATATACACCTCATATACATTATATCATCACATCCTATATATACACCTCATATACATTATATCATCACATCCTATATATACACCTCATATTCAATATATTATCACATCCTATATATATATATATATACACCTCATTATACATTATATCATCACATCCTATATATATACACACCTCATATACATTATATCATCACATCCTATATATATACACACCTCATATATATTATATCATCACATCCTATATATATACACACCTCATATACATTATATAATCACATCCTATACATAAATATACACCTCATATACATTATATAATCACATCCTATATATATATACACACCTCATATACATTATATCATCACATCCTATATATATATATATATATATATACATCTCATATACATTATATCATCACATCCTATATATACACCTCATAATACATTATATCATCACAATCCTATAATATATATACACCTCATATAAATTATATAATCACATCCTATATATATACACCTCATATACATTATATCATCACATCCTATATATATACACCTCATATACATTATATCATCACATCCTATATATATACACCTCATATACATTATATCATCACATCCTATATATATATATACACACCTCATATACATTATATCATCACATCCTATATATATATATATACACACCTCATATACATTATATCATCACATCCTATATATAATTACACCTCATATACAATTATATTATCACATCCTATATATATACACCTTATATACATTATATCATCACATCCTATATATACACCTCATATACATTATATCATCACATCCTATATATATATATACACCTCATATACATTATATCATCACATCCTATATATATATACCTCATATACATTATATTATCACATCCTATATATATATACACCTCATATACATTATATCATCACACCCTATATATATATACACCTCATATACATTATATCATCACACCCTATATATATATACCTCATATACATTATATTATCACATCCTATATATATACACCTCATATACATTAAATCATCACATCCTATATATATATATCACCTCATATACATTATATCATCACATCCTATATATACACCTCATATACATTAAATCATCACATCCTATATATATATATATACACACCTCATATACATTATATCATCACATCCTATATATACACCTCATATACATTATATCATCACATCCTATACATATATACACCTCATATACATTATATCATCACATCCTATATATATATATACACACCTCATATACATTATATCATCACATCCTATATATACACCTCATATACATTATATCA
>NW_026610616.1:123161-211131 GCF_029499605.1 Hyla sarda
GGTAGGTAACCTATTATACTGGAGCACTCACTGTGCATGCTGGGAGTAGTAGTCCTGGAATCCATACACACTATAGATGGTAGGTAACCTGTTATACTGGAGCACTCACTATGTGCATGCTGGGAGTAGTAGTCCTGAAATCCATACACACTATAGATGGTAGGTAACCTATTATACTGGAGCACTCACTGTGCATGCTGGGAGTAGTAGTCCTGGAATCCATACACACTATAGATGGTAGGTAACCTGTTATACTGGAGCACTCACTGTGCATGCTGGGAGTAGTAGTCCTGGAATCCATACACACTATAGATGGTAGGTAACCTGTTATACTGGAGCACTCACTGTGCATGCTGGGAGTAGTAGTCCTGGAATCTATACATACTATAGATGGTAGGTAACCTGTTATACTGGAGCACTCACTATGTGCATGCTGGGAGTAGTAGTCCTGAAATCCATACACACTATAGATGGTAGGTAACCTATTATACTGGAGCACTCACTGTGCATGCTGGGAGTAGTAGTCCTGGAATCCATACACACTATAGATGGTAGGTAACCTGTTATACTGGAGCACTCACTGTGCATGCTGGGAGTAGTAGTCCTGGAATCTATACACACTATAGATGGTAGGTAACCTGTTATACTGGAGCACTCACTGTGCATGCTGGGAGTAGTAGTCCTGGAATCTATACACACTATAGATGGTAGGTAACCTGTTATACTGGAGCACTCACTATGTGCATGCTGGGAGTTGTAGTCCTGGAATCCATACACACTATAGATGGTAGGTAACCTGTTATACTGGAGCACTCACTGTGCATTCTGGGAGTAGTAGTCCTGGAATCCATACACACTATAGATGGTAGGTAACCTGTTATACTGGAGCACTCACTGTGCATGCTGGGAGTAGTAGTCCTGGAATCCATACACACTATAGATGGTAGGTAACCTATTATACTGGAGCACTCACTGTGCATGCTGGGAGTAGTAGTCCTGGAATCCATACACACTATAGATGGTAGGTAACCTATTATACTGGAGCACTCACTATGTGCATACTGGGAGTAGTAGTCCTGGAATCCATACACACTATAGATGGTAGGTAACCTGTTATACTGGAGCACTCACTATGTGCATGCTGGGAGTAGTAGTCCTGGAATCCATACACACTATAGATGGTAGGTAACCTGTTATACTGGAGCACTCACTGTGCATGCTGGGAGTAGTAGTTCTGGAATCCATACACACTATAGATGGTAGGTAACCTGTTATACTGGAGCACCAACTATGTGCATGCTGGGAGTAGTAGTCCTGGAATCCATACACACTATAGATGGTAGGTAACCTGTTATACTGGAGCACTCACTATGTGCATGCTGGGAGTTGTAGTCCTGAAATCCATACACACTATAGATGGTAGGTAACCTATTATACTGGAGCACTCACTGTGCATGCTGGGAGTAGTAGTCCTGGAATCCATACACACTATAGATGTTAGGTAACCTATTATACTGGAGAACTCACTGTGCATGCTGGGAGTAGTAGTCCTGGAATCCATACACACTATAGATGGTAGGTAACCTGTTATACTGGAGCAATCACTATGTGCATGCTGGGAGTAGTAGTCCTGGAATCCATACACACTATAGATGGTAGGTAACCTGTTATACTGGAGCAATCACTATGTGCATGCTGGGAGTAGTAGTCCTGGAATCCATACACACTATAGATGGTAGGTAACCTGTTATACTGGAGCACTCACTATGTGCATGCAGGGAGTTGTAGTTCTGGAATCCATACACACTATAGATGGTAGGTAACCTATTATACTGGAGCACTCACTTTGTGCATGCTGGGAGTAGTAGTACTGGAATCCATACACACTATAGATGGTAGGTAACCTATTATACTGGAGCAATCACTATGTGCATGCTGGGAGTAGTAGTCCTGGAATCCATACACACTATAGATGGTAGGTAACCTGTTATACTGGAGCACTCACTGTGCATGCTGGGAGTAGTAGTCCTGGAATCCATACACACTATAGATGGTAGGTAACCTATTATACTGGAGCACTCACTATGTGCATGCTGGGAGTAGTAGTCCTGGAATCCATACACACTATAGATGGTAGGTAACCTGTTATACTGGAGCACTCACTATGTGCATGCTGGGAGTAGTAGTCCTGGAATCCATACACACTATAGATGGTAGGTAACCTATTATACTGGAGCACCAACTATGTGCATGCTGGGAGTAGTAGTCCTGGAATCCATACACACTATAGATGGTAGGTAACCTGTTATACTGGAGCACCAACTATGTGCATACTGGGAGTAGTAGTCCTGGAATCCATACACACTATAGATGGTAGGTAACCTATTATACTGGAGCACCAAATATGTGCATGCTGGGAGTAGTAGTCCTGGAATCCATACACACTATAGATGGTAGGTAACCTGTTATACTGGAGCACTCACTATGTGCATGCTGGGAGTTGTAGTCCTGGAATCCATACACACTATAGATGGTAGGTAACCTTTTATACTGGAGCACTCACTTTGTGCATGCTGGGAGTAGTAGTCCTGGAATCCATACACACTATAGATGGTAGGTAACCTGTTATACTGGAGCACTCACTATGTGCATGCTGGGAGTTGTAGTCCTGGAATCCATACACACTATAGATGGTAGGTAACCTGTTATACTGGAGCACCAACTATGTGCATGCTGGGAGTAGTAGTCCTGGAATCCATACACACTATAGATGGTAGGTAACCTGTTATACTGGAGCGCCAACTATGTGCATGCTGGGAGTAGTAGTCCTGGAATCCATACACACTATAGATGGTAGGTAACCTGTTATACTGGAGCACCAGCTATGTGCATGCTGGGAGTAGTAGTCCTGGAATACATACACACTATAGATGGTAGGTAACCTGTTATACTTGAGCACTCACTATGTGCATGCTGGGAGTAGTAGTCCTGGAATCCATACACACTATAGATGGTAGGTAACCTGTTATACTGGAGCACTCACTGTGCATGCTGGGAGTAGTAGTCCTGGAATCCATACACACTATAGATGGTAGGTAACCTGTTATACTGGAGCACCAGCTATGTGCATGCTGGGAGTAGTAGTCCTGGAATCCATACACACTATAGATGGTAGGTAACCTGTTATACTTGAGCACTCACTATGTGCATGCTGGGAGTAGTAGTCCTGGAATCCATACACACTATAGATGGTAGGTAACCTGTTATACTGGAGCACTCACTGTGCATGCTGGGAGTAGTAGTCCTGGAATCCATACACACTATAGATGGTAGGTAACCTATTATACAGGAGCACTCACTATGTGCATGCTGGGAGTAGTAGTCCTGGAATCCATACACACTATAGATGGTAGGTAACCTGTTATACTGGAGCACCAGCTATGTGCATGCTGGGAGTAGTAGTCCTGGAATCCATACACACTATAGATGGTAGGTAACCTGTTATACTTGAGCACTCACTATGTGCATGCTGGGAGTAGTAGTCCTGGAATCCATACACACTATAGATGGTAGGTAACCTGTTATACTGGAGCACTCACTGTGCATGCTGGGAGTAGTAGTCCTGGAATCCATACACACTATAGATGGTAGGTAACCTATTATACAGGAGCACTCACTATGTGCATGCTGGGAGTAGTAGTCCTGGAATCCATACACACTATAGATGGTAGGTAACCTGTTATACTGGAGCACTTACTTTGTGCATGCTGGGAGTAGTAGTCCTGGAATCCATACACACTATAAATGGTAGGTAACCTGTTATACTTGAGCACTCAATATGTGCATGCTGGGAGTAGTAGTCCTGGAATCCATACACACTATAGATGGTAGGTAACCTGTTATACTGGAGCACTCACTTTGTGCATGCTGGGAGAAGTAGTCCTGGAATCCATACACACTATAGATGGTAGGTAACCTGTTATACTGGAGCACTCACTGTGCATGCTGGGAGTAGTAGTCCTGGAATCCATACACACTATAGATGGTAGGTAACCTATTATACTGGAGCACTCACTGTGCATGCTGGGAGTAGTAGTCCTGGAATCCATACACACTATAGATGGTAGGTAACCTGTTATACTGGAACACTCACTTTGTGCATGCTGGGAGTAGTAGTAGTCCTGGAATCCATACACACTATAGATGGTAGGTAACCTGTTATACTTGAGCACTCACTATGTGCATGCTGGGAGTAGTAGTCCTGGAATCCATACACACTATAGATGGTAGGTAACCTGTTATACTGGAGCACCAACTATGTGCATGCTGGGAGTAGTAGTCCTGGAATCCATACACACTATAGATGGTAGGTAACCTATTATACTGGAGCACTCACTATGTGCATGCTGGGAGTAGTAGTCCTGGAATCCATACACACTATAGATGGTAGGTAACCTGTTATACTGGAGCACTCACTTTGTGCATGCTGGGAGTAGTAGTCCTGGAATCCATACACACTATAGATGGTAGGTAACCTGTTATACTTGAGCACTCAATATGTGCATGCTGGGAGTAGTAGTCCTGGAATCCATACACACTATAGATGGTAGGTAACCTGTTATACTGGAGCACTCACTTTGTGTATGCTGGGAGTAGTAGTCCTGCAATCCATACACACTATAGATGGTAGGTAACCTGTTATACTGGAGCACTCACTATGTGCATGCTGGGAGTATTAGTCCTGGAATCCATACACACTATAGATGGTAGGTAACCTGTTATACTGGAGCACTCACTTTGTGCATGCTGGGAGTAGTAGTCCTGGAATCCATACACACTATAGATGGTAGGTAACCTGTTATACTGGAGCACTCACTGTGCATGCTGGGAGTAGTAGTCCTGGAATCCATACACACTATAGATGGTAGGTAACCTATTATACTGGAGCAATCACTATGTGCATGCTGGGAGTAGTAGTCCTGGAATCCATACACACTATAGATGGTAGGTAACCTGTTATACTGGAGCACCAACTATGTGCATGCTGGGAGTAGTAGTCCTGGAATCCATACACACTATAGATGGTAGGTAACCTGTTATACTGGAGCACTCATTATGTGCATGCTGGGAGTTGTAGTCCTAGAATCCATACACAGTATCGATGGTAGGTAACCTGTTATACTGGAGCAATAACTGTGCATGCTGGGAGTAGTAGTCCTGGAATCCATACACACTATAGATGGTAGGTAATCTATTATACTGGAGCACCAACTATGTGCATGCTGGGAGTAGTAGTCCTGGAATCCATACACACTATAGATGGTAGGTAATCTATTATACTGGAGCACCAACTATGTGCATGCTGGGAGTAGTAGTCCTGGAATCCATACACACTATAGATGGTAGGTAACCTGTTATACTGGAGCACCAACTATGTGCATGCTGGGAGTAGTAGTCCTGGAATCCATACACACTATAGATGGTAGGTAACCTGTTATACTGGAGCACTCAATATGTGCATGCTGGGAGTAGTAGTCCTGGAATCCATACACACTATAGATGGTAGGTAACCTGTTATACTGGAGCACTCACTTTGTGTATGCTGGGAGTAGTAGTCCTGCAATCCATACACACTATAGATGGTAGGTAACCTGTTATACTGGAGCACTCACTATGTGCATGCTGGGAGTATTAGTCCTGGAATCCATACACACTATAGATGGTAGGTAACCTATTATACTGGAGCACCAACTATGTGCATGCTGGGAGTAGTAGTCCTGGAATCCATACACACTATAGATGGTAGGTAACCTGTTATACTGGAGCAATCACTTTGTGCATGCTGGGAGTAGTAGTCCTGGAATCCATACACACTATAGATGGTAGGTAACCTGTTATACTGGAGCACTCACTTTGTGTATGCTGGGAGTAGTAGTCCTGCAATCCATACACACTATAGATGGTAGGTAACCTGTTATACTGGAGCACTCACTATGTGCATGCTGGGAGTATTAGTCCTGGAATCCATACACACTATAGATGGTAGGTAACCTGTTATACTGGAGCACTCACTTTGTGCATGCTGGGAGTAGTAGTCCTGGAATCCATACACACTATAGATGGTAGGTAACCTGTTATACTGGAGCACTCACTGTGCATGCTGGGAGTAGTAGTCCTGGAATCCATACACACTATAGATGGTAGGTAACCTGTTATACTGGAGCAATCACTATGTGCATGCTGGGAGTTGTAGTCCTGGAATCCATACACACTATAGATGGTAGGTAACCTGTTATACTGGAGCAATCACTATGTGGATGCTGGGAGTAGTAGTCCTGGAATCCATACACACTATAGAAGGTAGGTAACCTGTTATACTGGAGCAATCACTATGTGGATGCTGGGAGTAGTAGTCCTGGAATCCATACACACTATAGATGGTAGGTAACCTGTTATACTGGAGAACTCACTATGTGCATGCTGGGAGTAGTAGTCCTGCTGTCCATATACATTATAGAAGGTAGGTAACCTGTTATACTGGAGGACCCACCATGGGCATGCTGGGAGTAGTAGTCCTGGTGTCACTATACAGTCATGGCGGTAAATGTTGTCCCCCCTGACATGTTTCTATATAATGAAGTATTTCTCACAGGAAAGGATTGCAGTAACACAGGTTTATTCCCTTTGTGTATATATATATATATATATATATATATATATAGATCTCCTCTCCTCTGTATATATATATATATATATATATATATATATATATATAGATCTCCTCTCCTCTGTATATATATATATATAGATCTCCTCTCCTCTGTATATATATATATAGATCTCCTCTCCTCTGTATATATATATATATATATATATATATATATATATAGTTCTCCTCTCCTCTGTGTATATATATATATATATATATATTGATCTCCTCTCCTCTGTGTATATATATATATATATATATAGATCTCCTCTCCTCTGTGTATATATATTGCAGTAACACAGGTTTTGCTCTACACATGTTTATTCCCTTTGTGTATATATATAGATCTCCTCTCCTCTGTATATATATATATATATAGATCTCCTCTCCTCTGTATATATATATATATATATATATATATATAGATCTCTTCTGTATGTATATATATAGATCTCCTCTCCTCTGTATATATATATTGCAATAACACAGGTTTTGCTGTACACGTTTATTCCCTTTGTGTATGTATATATATATATATATATATATATAGATCTCCTCTCCTCTGTGTATATATATATATATATATATATATATATAGATCTCCTCTCCTCTGTATATATATATACATATATATATATATATATATATATATATATAGATCTCCTCTCCTCTGTATATATATATATATATATATATAGATCTCTTCTGTATGTATATATATAGATCTCCTCTCCTCTGTATATATATATATATATATTGCAGTAACACAGGTTTTGCTGTACACATGTTTATTCCCTTTGTGTATGTATATATATATATATATATATATATATATATATATATAGATCTCCTCTCCTCTGTGTATATATATATATATATATATATATATATATATATATATATAGATCTCCTCTCCTCTGTATATATATATATATATATAGATCTCCTCTCCTCTGTATATATAGATCTCCTCTCCTCTGTATATATATATATAGATCTCCTCTCCTCTGTATATATATATATATATATATATAGATCTCCTCTGTATATATATATATAGATCTCCTCTCCTCTGTATATATATATACATATATATATATATATATATATATAGATCTCCTCTCCTCTGTATATATATATATATATATATATAGATCTCCTCTCCTCTGTATATATAGATCTCCTCTCCTCTGTATATATATATATAGATCTCCTCTCCTCTGTATATATATATATATATATATATATATAGATCTCCTCTGTATATATATATATAGATCTCCTCTCCTCTGTATATATATATATATATATATATATATATATATATTGCAGTAACACAGGTTTTGCTATACACATGTTTATTCCCTTTGTGTATATATATATATATATATATATATATATAGATCTCCTCTCCTCTGTATGTATATATATATATATATATATAGAGAGAGAGAGAGATCTCCTCTCCTCTGTATATATATATATTGATCTCCTCTCCTCTGTGTATATATATATATATATATATATATATTGATCTCCTCTCCTCTGTGTGTGTATATATATATATATAGATCTCCTCTCCTCTGTGTATATATATATATATATATTGCAGTAAAACAGGTTTTGCTATACACATGTTTATTCCCTTTGTGTGTATTGGAACTAAACCAAAAAAGGAGGAAAAAAAGCAAATTGGACATAATGTCACCAAACTCACTTAGTCTTTGCATTGTGTGTCTGTGTGTGTCACACTAATCATGGACAACAGAAAGAGAAGAGAACTGTCTGAGGACTTGGGAACCAAAATTGTGGAAAAATATCAACAATCTCCAGGTTACAAGTCCATCTCCAGAGATCTAGATTTGTCTTTGTCCACAGTGCGCAACATTATCAAGAAGTTTACACCCCATGGCCCTGTAGATAATCTCCCTGGGCGTGGACCGAAGAGAAAAACTGATAAAAGGTGTCACCACAGGATAGTCCGGATGGTGGATAAGCAGCCCCAAACAAGTTCCAAAGATATTCAAGCTCTCCTGCAGGCTCAGGGAGCATCAGGCCGGATGGCATCATCATCATGGCAAGAGCTTACTGTAAGCAGCTGAGTAGTGGATCCACTGGCCTGTGTGGACAATGGCTGAACCGTACCAGGGAGCATAGTCTAAGGTGCCGCTGGTTTTCACCAGAGCCCACTGCAAAGCGGGATGGACTTGCTGTGACAGCCGGCACCCAGATCGATATCCCTGGCACGATCCATCCACACAGGTTGCCCAGTTGTAACTTGGCACAGATGGAGAGACGTAGTCAGGACAAGCACAGGTCAGAAGGGCAGATGGCCAAGGAGCAAGGTCAGGTCACAGGCACTAGGTCAGGAGGCAGGCAGCAAGAGAGCAAGGTCAGGAACACAAACTAGGCAATCACAGTAGGTATGCTTTCTCTTGGCACAAGGCACGAAGATCCGGCACCATGATAGGGAGGTGCCGAAATTAAATAAGGTCCGCCCAGCAGCAGACCAATTAAAGGTACACTGGCCCTTTAAATTTAGCAGTGCCGGCGTGCGTGCGCGTGCCCTCTAAGGAAAGGGGATGCACACGCCGGCAGTGTGCAGCAATAGAGGGGCCGGGAACACTGCACGGTAAGGAGATGCCCGGGGCTCGTGTGTGGGTGCGTCCCGCACAGCGAGTCCCAGGGCCGTCACAATCATATTGTCACGATGCCGGCTGGCAGGAGGTGGATCCTCTGTGCCAGAGAGGGATTGGCGTGGACCGTGCTAGTGGACCGGTTCTAAGTCACTACTGGTTTTCACCAGAGCCCGCCGCAAAGCGGGATGGTCTTGCTGCGGCGGTAGTGACCAGGTCGTATCCACTAGCAACGGCTCAACCTCTCTGACTGCTGAAGATAGGCGCGGTACAAGGGAGTAGACAGAAGCAAGGTCGGACGTAGCAGAAGGTCGGGGCAGGCAGCAAGGATCGTAGTCAGGGGCAACGGCAGGAGGTCTGGAACACAGGCTAGGAACACACAAGGAACGCTTTCACTGGCACAATGGCAACAAGATCCGGCGAGGGAGTGCAGGGGAAGTGAGGTATACATAGGGAGTGCACAGGTGAACACACTGATTAGAACCACTTGCGCCAATCAGCGGCGCAGTGGCCCTTTAAATCGCAGAGACCCGGCGCGCGCGCGCCCTAGGGAGCGGGGCCGCGCGCGCCGGGACAGGACCGACGGAGAGCGAGTCAGGTACGGGAGCCGGGATGCGCATCGCGAGCGGGCGCCACCCGCATCGCGAATCGCATCCCGGCTGGAGGCGGTATCGCAGCGCACCGGGTCAGTGGGTCTGACCGGAGCGCTGCAGTAGCGAGAGTGTAGCGAGCGCTCCGGGGAGGAGCGGGGACCCGGAGCGCTCGGCGTAACAGTACCCCCCCCTTGGGTCTCCCCCTCTTCTTAGAGCCTGAGAACCTGAGGAGCAGACTTTTGTCTAGGATATTGTCCTCAGGTTCCCAGGATCTCTCTTCAGGACCACAACCCTCCCAATCGACCAAAAAAAAAGTTTTCCCTCTGACCTTCTTGGAGGCCAGTATCTCCTTTACGGAGAAGATGTCCGAGGAGCCGGAAACAGGAGTGGGAGAAACAAGTTTGGGAGAGAAACGGTTGATGATGAGTGGTTTAAGAAGAGAAACGTGAAAGGCATTAGGAATACGAAGAGAAGGAGGAAGAAGAAGTTTGTAAGAGACAGGATTAATCTGGCACAAAATTTTGAAAGGACCAAGATAGCGTGGTCCCAATTTGTAGCTAGGGACACGGAAGCGGACATATTTAGCGGAGAGCCATACCTTGTCTCCAGGAGAAAAAATGGGGGGAGCTCTTCTTTTCTTATCAGCAAACTTCTTCATGCGTGATGAAGCCTGTAAGAGAGAATTTTGGGTCTCTTTCCATATGGTGGAAAGATCACGAGATATTTCATCCACAGCGGGCAAACCAGAGGGCAAGGGAGTAGGGAGGGGGGGAAGAGGGTGACGGCCGTACACCACAAAAAATGGGGATTTGGAGGAAGATTCAGAGACTCTGAAGTTATACGAGAATTCGGCCCATGGTAGAAGATCTGCCCAGTCATCCTGGCGGGAGGAAACAAAATGCCGTAAATAATCACCCAGGACCTGGTTAATTCTTTCTACTTGCCCATTGGATTGAGGATGATAGGCAGAAGAAAAGTTTAATTTAATCTTGAGTTGTTTACAGAGAGCCCTCCAGAATTTTGACACGAATTGGACGCCTCTGTCCGAGACGATCTGTGTGGGCAACCCGTGAAGACGAAAAATGTGTACAAAAAATTGTTTTGCCAACTGAGGCGCTGAAGGGAGACCAGGAAGAGGGATGAAATGTGCCATCTTGGAGAATCGATCAACGACCACCCAAACAACAGTGTTGCCACGGGATGGGGGTAAGTCTGTAATAAAGTCCATACCAATCAGAGACCAAGGCTGTTCGGGGACAGGCAGAGGATGGAGAAGACCAGCGGGCTTCTGGCGAGGAGTCTTATCCCGGGCACAGACAGTGCAGGCTCGCACAAAATCCACAACATCCGTCTCCAGAGTCGGCCACCAATAGAAACGAGAGATGAGTTGCACGGATTTCTTGATGCCCGCATGACCTGCGAGATGGGAGGAGTGACCCCATTTGAGGATTCCGAGACGTTGGCGTGGAGAGACGAAAGTCTTCCCTGGCGGAGTTTGCCTGATGGAGGCTGGAGAAGTGGAGATCAGGCAGTCAGGAGGAATGATGTGTTGCGGAGAGAGCTCTACTTCCGAGGCATCCGAGGAACGAGAGAGAGCATCGGCCCTAATGTTCTTATCGGCAGGCCGAAAGTGAATTTCAAAATTAAATCGGGCAAAGAACAGAGACCACCTGGCCTGGCGAGGATTCAGCCGTTGGGCAGACTGGAGATAGGAGAGGTTCTTGTGATCGGTGTAAATAATAACTGGAAATCTTGATCCCTCCAGCAGATGCCTCCATTCCTCAAGTGCTAATTTAATGGCTAGTAGCTCTCGATCCCCGATGGAGTAGTTCCTCTCCGCCGGAGAGAAGGTCCTAGAAAAAAAAACACAAGTAACAGCATGCCCGGAAGAATTTTTTTGTAGAAGGACCGCTCCAGCTCCTACTGAGGAGGCATCAACCTCCAATAGGCAGGGTTTAGATGGGTCAGGTCTGGAGAGCACGGGAGCCGAAGAAAAGGCAGACTTGAGCTGTTTAAAGGCGTCTTCCGCTTGAGGAGGCCAAGACTTAGGATTGGCATTCTTTTTGGTTAAAGCCACGATAGGAGCCACAATGGTAGAAAAATGTGGAATAAATTGTCTGTAATAATTGGCGAACCCCAAAAAACGTTGGATAGCACGGAGTCCGGAGGGGCGTGGCCAATCTAAGACGGCAGAGAGTTTGTCTGGATCCATTTGTAGTCCCTGGCCAGAGACCAAGTATCCTAGGAAAGGAAGAGATTGACATTCAAACAGACATTTCTCCATTTTGGCATAAAGTTGATTGTCACGAAGTCTCTGAAGAACCATGCGGACATGCTGGCGGTGTTCTTCTAGATTGGCAGAAAAAATCAGGATATCGTCCAGATACACAACAACACAGGAATATAAGAGATCACGAAAAATTTCATTAACAAAGTCTTGGAAGACGGCAGGGGCGTTGCACAGGCCAAAGGGCATGACCAGATACTCAAAGTGTCCATCTCTAGTGTTAAATGCCGTTTTCCATTCATCCCCCTCTCTGATGCGGATGAGATTATAAGCACCTCTTAAGTCCAGTTTGGTAAAGATGTGGGCACCTTGGAGGCGATCAAAGAGTTCAGAGATGAGAGGTAGGGGGTAGCGGTTCTTTACCGTGATTTTATTAAGACCGCGGTAGTCAATGCAAGGACGTAGGGAGCCATCTTTTTTGGACACAGAGAAAAATCCGGCTCCGGCAGGAGAGGAGGATTTGCGGATAAAGCCCTTTTTTAAATTTTCCTGGATGTACTCAGACATAGCAAGAGTCTCTGGGGCAGAGAGAGGATAAATTCTGCCCCGGGGTGGAGTAGTGCCCGGGAGGAGGTCAATAGGACAGTCATAAGGCCTGTGAGGAGGTAGAGTCTCAGCTTGTTTTTTGCAAAAAACATCCGCAAAGTCCATATAGGCCTTAGGGAGACCGGTTACAGGGGGAACCACAGGGTCACGGCAAGGAGAACTGGGAACCGGTTTAAGGCAGTCCTTGAAACAAGAGGAACCCCAACTCTTGATCTCCCCAGTGGACCAATCCAGGGTTGGGGAATGGTGTTGAAGCCAGGGTAGTCCGAGGAGAATTTCGGAAGTGCAATTGGGGAGGACCAAAAACTCAATTTTCTCGTGATGAGGTCCGATGCACATTAGGAGGGGCTCCGTGCGGAAACGTATGGTACAGTCCAATCTTTCATTGTTAACACAATTGATGTAGAGGGGTCTGGCGAGACTGGTCACCGGGATGTTGAACCTGTTGATGAGAGAGGCCAAAATAAAATTTCCTGCAGATCCGGAATCCAAGAAGGCCATAGTAGAGAAGGAGAAGGTAGAGGCAGATATCCGCACAGGCACAGTAAGACGTGGAGAAGCAGAGTTGACATCAAGGACTGTCTCACCCTTGTGCGGAGTCAGCGTACGTCTTTCCAGGCGGGGAGGACGGATAGGACAATCCTTCAGGAAGTGTTCGGTACCGGCACAGTACAGGCAGAGATTCTCCATGCGGCGTCGTGTCCTCTCTTGAGGTGTCAGGCGAGACCGGTCGACCTGCATAGCCTCCACGGCGGGAGGCACAGGAACGGATTGCAGGGGACCAGAGGAGAGAGGAGCCGGGGAGAAAAAACGCCTCGTGCGAACAAAGTCCATATCCTGGCGGAGCTCCTGACGCCTTTCGGAAAAACGCATGTCAATGCGAGTGGCTAGATGAATGAGTTCATGTAGGTTAGCAGGGATTTCTCGTGCGGCCAGAACATCTTTAATGTTGCTGGATAGGCCTTTTTTAAAGGTCGCGCAGAGGGCCTCATTATTCCAGGATAGTTCAGAAGCAAGAGTACGGAATTGTACGGCGTACTCGCCAACGGAAGAATTACCCTGGACCAGGTTCAACAGGGCAGTCTCAGCAGAAGAGGCTCGGGCAGGTTCCTCAAAGACACTTCGAATTTCCGAGAAGAAGGAGTGTACAGAGGCAGTGACGGGGTCATTGCGGTCCCAGAGCGGTGTGGCCCATGACAGGGCTTTTCCAGACAGAAGGCTGACTACGAAAGCCACCTTAGACCTTTCAGTAGGAAACTGGTCCGACATCATCTCCAAGTGCAGGGAACATTGAGAAAGAAAGCCACGGCAAAATTTAGAGTCCCCATCAAATTTATCCGGCAAGGATAGTCGTAGGCCTGAAGCGGCCACTCGCTGCGGAGGAGGTGCAGGAGCTGGCGGAGGAGATGATTGCTGAAGCTGTGGTAGTAGCTGCTGTAGCATCACGGTCAGTTGAGACAGCTGGTGGCCTTGTTGCGCTATCTGTTGTGACTGCTGGGCGACCACCGTGGTGAGGTCGGCGACAACTGGCAGAGGGACTTCAGCGGGATCCATGGCCGGATCTACTGTCACGATGCCGGCTGGCAGGAGGTGGATCCTCTGTGCCAGAGAGGGATTGGCGTGGACCGTGCTAGTGGACCGGTTCTAAGTCACTACTGGTTTTCACCAGAGCCCGCCGCAAAGCGGGATGGTCTTGCTGCGGCGGTAGTGACCAGGTCGTATCCACTAGCAACGGCTCAACCTCTCTGACTGCTGAAGATAGGCGCGGTACAAGGGAGTAGACAGAAGCAAGGTCGGACGTAGCAGAAGGTCGGGGCAGGCAGCAAGGATCGTAGTCAGGGGCAACGGCAGGAGGTCTGGAACACAGGCTAGGAACACACAAGGAACGCTTTCACTGGCACAATGGCAACAAGATCCGGCGAGGGAGTGCAGGGGAAGTGAGGTATACATAGGGAGTGCACAGGTGAATACACTGATTAGAACCACTTGCGCCAATCAGCGGCGCAGTGGCCCTTTAAATCGCAGAGACCCGGCGCGCGTGCGCCCTAGGGAGCGGGGCCGCGCGCGCCGGGACAGGACCGACGGAGAGCGAGTCAGGTACGGGAGCCGGGATGCGCATCGCGAGCGGGCGCCACCCGCATCGCGAATCGCATCCCGGCTGGAGGCGGTATCGCAGCGCACCGGGTCAGTGGGTCTGACCGGAGCGCTGCAGTAGCGAGAGTGTAGCGAGCGCTCCGGGGAGGAGCGGGGACCCGGAGCGCTCGGCGTAACACATATGAAGGGGTGCACTCACTGCCAGGCTGAACGGCCGGATCGTTGCCCATAACAATGCCTGAGACTCACATGCAGGCACGTCCTGAAGCCACTGGTACCGACAGGGAGGGGGCGCTCATGGCCAGAATAAATGGCCAGTGCACTGCCCATAACAATATGTGACTATGTATGTGAATGGAGAGACTATATATGTGACTGGAGAGACTATATGTGTGACTGGAGAGACTATATATGTGACTGAAGAGACTATATATGTGACTGAATAGCGTATATATGTGACTGGAGAGAGTATATATGTGAATGGAGAGACTATATATGTGACTGGAGAGACTATATATGTGACTGGAGAGACTATATATGTGACTGGAGAGACTATATATGTGACTGTATAGCGTATATATGTGACTGGAGAGACTATATATGTGACTGGATAGCGTATATATGTGACTGGAGAGACTATATATGTGACTGAATAGCGTATATATGTGACTGGATAGCGTATATATGTGACTGGAGAGACTATATATATGACTGGAGAGACTGTATGGGACTGGAGAGACTGTATGTGACTGGAGAAACTATATGTGTGACTGGAGAGACTATTTGTGACTGGAGAGACTATATGTGACTGGAGAGACTGCATGTGACTGGAGAGACTATATGTGTGACTGGAGAGACTGTATGACTGGAGAGAGTATATATGTGACTGGAGAGATTATATATGTGACTGGATAGCGTATATATGTGACTGGAGAGACTGTATGTGACTGGAGAGAGTATATATGTGACTGGAGAGAGTATATATGTGACTGGAGAGACTATATATGTGACTGGAGAGACTATATATGTGACTGGAGAGAGTATATATGTGACTGGAGAGACGGTATATGTGACTGGAGAGATTATATATGTGACTGGAGAGAGTATATATGTGACTGGAGAGACAGTATAAGTGACTGGAGAGAGTATATATGTGACTGGAGAGATTATATATGTGACTGGAGAGACTGTATGTGACTGGAGAGACTGTATGTGACTGGAGAGATTATATATGTGACTGGAGAGAGTATATATGTGACTGGAGAGACTGTATGTGACTGGAGAGAGTATATATGTGACTGAAGAGACTGTATGTGACTGGGGAGACTGTATGTGACTGGAGAGAGTATATATGTGACTGGAGAGAGTATATATGTGACTGGAGAGAGTATATATGTGACTGGAGAGATTATATATGTGACTGGAGAGATTATATATGTGACTGGAGAGACTGTATAAGTGACTGGAGAGATTATATATGTGACTGGAGAGATTATATATGTGACTGGAGAGACTGTATAAGTGACTGGAGAGATTATATATGTGACTGGATAGCGTATATATGTGACTGGAGAGAGTATATATGTGACTGGATAGCGTATATATGTGACTGGAGAGAGTATATATGTTACTGGAGAGAGTATATATGTGACTGGAGAGACTGTATGTGACTGGAGAGATTATATATGTGACTGGAGAGAGCATATATGTGACTGGAGAGACTGTATAAGTGACTGGAGAGACTGTATAAGTGACTGGAGAGACTATATGTGTGACTGGAGAGATTATATATGTGACTGGATAGCGTATATATGTGACTGGAGAGACTGTATGTGACTGGAGAGACTATATATGTGACTGGAGAGACTGTATAAGTGACTGGAGAGACTGTATATGTGACTGGAGAGATTATATATGTGACTGGAGAGACTATGTGTGACTGGAGAGATTATATATGTGACTGGAGAGACTATATATGTGACTGGATAGCGTATATATGTGACTGGAGAGACTGTATGTGACTGGAGAGACTGTATGTGACTGGAGAGATTATATATGTGACTGGAGAGAGTATATATGTGACTGGAGAGACTGTATAAGTGACTGGAGAGATTATATATGTGACTGGAGAGAGTATATATGTGACTGGAGAGAGTATATATGTGACTGGAGAGAGTATATATGTGACTGGAGAGATTATATATGTGACTGGAGAGATTATATATGTGACTGGAGAGACTGTATAAGTGACTGGAGAGATTATATATGTGACTGGAGAGATTATATATGTGACTGGAGAGACTGTATAAGTGACTGGAGAGATTATATATGTGACTGGATAGCGTATATATGTGACTGGAGAGAGTATATATGTGACTGGATAGCGTATATATGTGACTGGAGAGACTGTATGTGACTGGAGAGAGTATATATGTTACTGGAGAGAGTATATATGTGACTGGAGAGACTGTATGTGACTGGAGAGATTATATATGTGACTGGAGAGAGTATATATGTGACTGGAGAGACTGTATAAGTGACTGGAGAGACTGTATAAGTGACTGGAGAGACTATTTGTGTGACTGGAGAGATTATATATGTGACTGGATAGCGTATATATGTGACTGGAGAGACTGTATGTGACTGGAGAGAGTATATGTGACTGGAGAGACTATATATGTGACTGGAGAGACTGTATAAGTGACTGGAGAGACTGTATATGTGACTGGAGAGACTATGTGTGACTGGAGAGATTATATATGTGACTGGAGAGACTATATATGTGACTGGATAGCGTATATATGTGACTGGAGAGACTGTATGTGACTGGAGAGACTGTATGTGACTGGAGAGATTATATATGTGACTGGAGAGAGTATATATGTGACTGGAGAGACTGTATAAGTGACTGGAGAGATTATATATGTGACTGGAGAGAGTATATATGTGACTGGAGAGACTGTATAAGTGACTGGAGAGATTATATATGTGACTGGAGAGACTGTATGTGACTGGAGAGAGTATATATGTGACTGGAGAGATTATATATGTGACTGGAGAGAGTATATATGTGACTGGAGAGAGTATATATGTGACTGGAGAGACTATATGTGACTGGATAGCGTATATATGTGACTGGAGAGACTGTATGTGACTGGAGAGAGTATATATGTGACTGGATAGCGTATATATGTGACTGGATAGCGTATATATGTGACTGGAGAGAGTATATATGTGACTGGAGAGATTATATATGTGACTGGAGAGACTGTATGTGACTGGAGAGAGTATATATGTGACTGGAGAGACTGTATGTGACTGGAGAGAGTATATATGTGACTGGAGAGACTGCATGTGACTGGAGAGAGTATATATGTAACTGGAGAGACTGTATGTGACTGGAGAGACTGTATAAGTGACTGGAGAGATTATATATGTGACTGGAGAGAGTATATATGTGACTGGAGAGACTATATGTGACTGGATAGCGTATATATGTGACTGGAGAGACTGTATGTGACTGGAGAGACTGTATGTGACTGGAGAGAGTATATATGTGACTGGAGAGAGTATATATGTGACTGGAGAGACTATATGTGACTGGATAGCGTATATATGTGACTGGAGAGACTGTATGTAACTGGAGAGACTGTATGTGACTGGAGAGAGTATATATGTGACTGGAGAGATTATATATGTGACTGGAGAGAGTATATATGTGACTGGAGAGACTGTATAAGTGACTGGAGAGATTATATATGTGACTGGATAGCGTATATATGTGACTGGAGAGAGTATATATGTGACTGGATAGCGTATATATGTGACTGGAGAGACTGTATGTGACTGGAGAGATTATATATGTGACTGGAGAGAGTATATATGTGACTGGAGAGACTGTATAAGTGACTGGAGATATTATATATGTGACTGGAGAGACTGTATGTGACTGGAGAGAGTATATATGTGACTGGAGAGATTATATATGTGACTGGAGAGTATATATGTGACAGGAGAGAGTATATATGTGACTGGAGAGACTATATGTGACTGGATAGCGTATATATGTGACTGGAGAGACTGTATGTGACTGGAGAGAGTATATATGTGACGAGAGATTATATATGTGACTGGAGAGAGTATATATGTGACTGGAGAGAGTATATATGTGACTGGAGAGACTGTATAAGTGACTGGAGAGATTATATATGTGACTGGATAGCGTATATATGTGACTGGAGAGAGTATATATGTGACTGGAGAGAGTATATATGTGACTGGATAGCGTATATATGTGACTGGAGAGACTATATGTGACTGGATAGCGTATATATGTGACTGGAGAGAGTATATATGTGACTGGAGAGACTATATGTGACTGGAGAGATTATATATGTGACTGGAGAGATTATATAAGTGACTGGAGAGATTATATATGTGACTGGAGAGACTGTATGTGACTGGAGAGAGTATATATGTGACTGGAGAGAGTATATATGTGACTGGAGAGATTATATATGTGACTGGAGAGATTATATATGTGACTGGAGAGATTATATATGTGACTGGAGAGACTATATATGTGACTGGAGAGACTGTATGTGACTGGAGAGAGTATATATGTGACCGGAGAGAGTATATATGTGACTGGAGAGATTATATATGTGACTGGAGAGATTATATATGTGACTGGAGAGACTGTATGTGACTGGAGAGATTATATATGTGACTGGAGAGATTATATATGTGACTGGAGAGACTGTATGTGACTGGAGAGAGTATATATGTGACTGGAGAGATTATATATGTGACTGGAGAGACTGTATGTGACTGGAGAGAGTATATATGTGACTGGAGAGAGTATATATGTGACTGGAGAGATTATATATGTGACTGGAGAGAGTATATATGTGACTGGATAGCGTATATATGTGACTGGATAGCGTATATATGTGACTGGATAGCGTATATATGTGACTGGAGAGACTATATGTGACTGGATAGCGTATATATGTGACTGGAGAGACTATGTGACTGGAGAGAGTATATATGTGACTGGATAGCATATATATGTGACTGGAGAGACTGTATGTGACTGGAGAGAGTATATATGTGACTGGAGAAACTGTATAAGTGACTGGAGAGATCATATATGTGACTGGAGAGACTGCATGTGACTGGAGAGACTATATGTGTGACTGGAGAGACTGTATGACTGGAGAGAGTATATATGTGACTGGAGAGATTATATATGTGACTGGAGAGACTGTATATGTGACTGGAGAGACTGTATATGTGACTGGAGAGATTATATATGTGACTGGAGAGACTGTATATGTGACTGGAGAGATTATATATGTGACTGGAGAGACTGTATGTGACTGGAGAGATTATATATGTGACTGGAGAGAGTATATATGTGACTGGAGAGACTGTATAAGTGACTGGAGAGATTATATATGTGACTGGATAGCGTATATATGTGACTGGAGAGAGTATATATGTGACTGGATAGCGTATATATGTGACTGGAGAGACTGTATGTGACTGGAGAGAGTATATATGTCACTGGAGAGAGTATATATGTGTCTGGAGAGACTGTATGTGACTGGAGAGATTATATATGTGACTGGAGAGAGTATATATGTGACTGGAGAGACTGTATAAGTGACTGGAGAGATTATATATGTGACTGGATAGCGTATATATGTGACTGGAGAGAGTATATATGTGACTGGATAGCGTATATATGTGACTGGAGAGACTGTATGTGACTGGAGAGAGTATATATGTCACTGGAGAGAGTATATATGTGACTGGAGAGACTGTATGTGACTGGAGAGATTATATATGTGACTGGAGAGACTGTATAAGTGACTGGAGAGATTATATATGTGACTGGAGAGACTGTATAAGTGACTGGAGAGATTATATATGTGACTGGATAGCGTATATATGTGACTGGAGAGAGTATATATGTGACTGGATAGCGTATATATGTGACTGGAGAGACTGTATGTGACTGGAGAGAGTATATATGTCACTGGAGAGAGTATATATGTGACTGGAGAGACTGTATGTGACTGGAGAGATTATATATGTGACTGGAGAGAGTATATATGTGACTGGAGAGAGTATATTTGTGACTGGAGAGAGTATATATGTGACGAGAGATTATATATGTGACTGGAGAGAGTATATTTGTGACTGGAGAGAGTATATATGTGACTGGAGAGACTGTATAAGTGACTGGAGAGATTATATATGTGACTGGAGAGATTATATAAGTGACTGGAGAGACTATATATGTGACTGGAGAGATTATATATGTGACTGGAGAGACTGTATGTGACTGGAGAGAGTATATATGTGACTGGAGAGAGTATATATGTGACTGGAGAGATTATATATGTGACTGGAGAGAGTATATATGTGACTGGAGAGACTGTATAAGTGACTGGAGAGATTATATATGTGACTGGATAGCGTATATATGTGACTGGAGAGAGTATATATGTGACTGGATAGCGTATATATGTGACTGGAGAGACTATATGTGACTGGATAGCGTATATATGTGACTGGATAGCGTATATATATGTGACTGGAGAGACTATATGTGACTGGATAGCGTATATATGTGACTGGAGAGACTATGTGACTGGAGAGAGTATATATGTGACTGGAGAGACTGTATGTGACTGGAGAGAGTATATATGTGACTGGAGAGAGTATATATGTGACTGGAGAGACTGTATAAGTGACTGGAGAGATTATATATGTGACTGGAGAGAGTATATATGTAACTGGAGAGACTGTATAAGTGACTGGAGAGATTGTATATGTGACTGGAGAGAGTATATATGTGACTGGAGAGACTGTATAAGTGACTGGAGAGATTATATATGTGACTGGAGAGAGTATATATGTGACTGGAGAGACTGTATATGTGACTGGAGAGACTGTATATGTGACTGGAGAGACTGTATATGTGACTGGAGAGATTATATATGTGACTGGAGAGATTATATATGTGACTGGAGAGACTGTATATGTGACTGGAGAGATTATATATGTGACTGGAGAGACTGTATGTGACTGGAGAGATTATATATGTGACTGGAGAGACTGTATAAGGGACTGGAGAGATTATATATGTGACTGGAGAGATGGTGTATGTGACTGGAGAGACTGTATGTGACTGGAGAGATTATATATGTGACTGGAGAGATGGTGTATGTGACTGGAGAGACTGTATGTGACTGGAGAGACTGTATAAGTGACTGGAGAGACTGTATAAGTGACTGGAGAGATTATATATGTGACTGGAGAGACTGTATAAGTGACTGGAGAGATTATATATGTGACTGGAGAGAGTATATATGTGACTGGAGAGATTATATATGTGACTGGAGAGATGGTGTATGTGACTGGAGAGACTGTATATGTGACTGGAGAGACTGTATGTGACTGGAGAGATTATATATGTGACTGAGAGACTGTATGTGACTGGAGAGATTATATATGTGACTGGAGAGACTGTATATGTGACTGGAGAGACTGTATATGTGACTGGAGAGAGTATGTGACTGGAGAGAGTATATATGTGACTGGAGAGAGTATATATGTGACTGGAGAGACTGTATATGTGACTGGAGAGAGTATGTGACTGGAGAGAGTATATATGTGCCTGGAGAGACTGTAAATGTGACTGGAGAGAGTATATATGTGACATGATATCCTATAGCCCCTGTATAATATAAGTGAGGATGTGTATGTGACATATGATATGGTCCCTGTATGGTCCCCCCCACTCTCATTAGGGCGCCGGCAGGACTATTCTTCTCCAGGTGACCCGGTTGTCTCCTCTTCCCCTCCATCTGATACAGTTGTCTCCTCTTCTCCAGCTGATCCCAGTTGTCTCCTCTTCTCCTCCAGCTGATCCAGTTGTCTCCTCTTCCCCTCCAGCTGATCCAGTTGTCTCCTCTCCTCCTCCAGGTGATCCAGTTGTCTCCTCTTCTCCACCAGCTGATAAAGTTGTCTCCTCTTCTCCTCCAGCTGATCCAGTTGTCTCCTCTTCTCCTACAGCTGATCCAGTTGTCTCCTCTTCTCCTCCAGCTGATCCAGTTGTCTCCTCTTCTCCTCCAGCTGATCCAGTTGTCTATTCTTCTCCTCCAGCTGATCCAGTTGTCTATTCTTCTCCTCCAGCTTCTCCATTTTCCGCCTCCTTCCCTCCAGCTGATCCTGTTGTCTCCTCTTCTCCTCCAGCTGATCCAGTTGTCTTCTCTTCTCCTCCAGCTGATCCAGTTGTCTCCTCTTCTCCTCCAGCTGATCTTGTTGTCTCCTCCACCAGCTGATAAAGTTGTCTCCTCTTCTCCTCCAGCTGATCCAGTTGTCTCCTCTTCTCCTCCAGCTGATACAGTTGTCTATTCTTCTCCTCCAGCTGATCCAGTTGTCTTCTCTTCTCCTCCAGCTGATCCAGTTGTCTCCTCTTCTCCTCCAGCTGATCTTGTTGTCTCCTCTTCTCCACCAGCTGATAATGTTGTCTCCTCTTCTCCTCCAGCTGATCCTGTTGTCTCCTCTTCTCCTCCAGCTGATACAGTTGTCTATTCTTCTCCTCCAGCTGATCCAGTTGTCTATTCTTCTCCTCCAGCTTCTCCATTTTTCGCCTCCTTCCCTCCAGCTGATCCTGTTGTCTCCTCTTCTCCTCCAGCTGATCCAGTTGTCTCCTCTTCTCCTCCAGCTGATCCTGTTGTCTCCTCTTCTCCTCCAACTGATCCTGTTGTCTCTTCTCCTCCAGATGATCTTGTTGGCTCCTCTTCCCCTCCAGCTGACTCAGTTATCTCCTCTTCTCCTCCAGCTGATCTTGTTGGCTCCTCTTCCCCTCCAGCTGATCTTGTTGGCTTCTCTTCCCCTCCAGCTGACTCAGTTATCTCCTCTTCTCCTCCAGAGGATCCAGTTGTCTCCTCTTCTCCTCCAGCTAATCCAGTTGTGGAGAGCCTCAGGGTGCAGTGTGTTAGATGTGGAGAGCCTCAGGGTGCGGTGTGCAGGGTATTACATGTGGAGAGCCTCAGGGTGCAGTGTGCAGGGTATTAGATGTGGAGAGCCCCAGGGTGCGGTGTGCAGGGTATTAGATGTGGAGAGCCTCAGGGTGCGGTGTGCAGGGTATTAGATGTGGAGAGCCTCAGGGTGCGGTGTGCAGGGTATTAGATGTGGAGAGCCTCAGGGTGAAGTGTGTTAGATGTAGAGAGCCTCAGGGTGCAGTGTGCAGGGTGTTAGATGTGGAGAGCCGCAGTGTGCAGGGTATTAGATGTGGAGAGCCTCAGGGTGCAGTGTGTTAGATGTAGAGAGCCTCAGGGTGCAGTGTGCAGGGTATTAGATGTGGAGAGCCTCAGGGTGCAGGGTATTAGATGTGGAGATCCTCAGGGTGCAGGGTATTAGATGTGGAGAGCCTCAGGGTGCAGTGTGCAGGGTATTAGATGTGTAGAGCCTCAGGGTGCGGTGTGCAGGGTATTAGATGTGGAGAGCCTCAGGGTGCAGTGTGCAGGGTGTTAGATGTGTAGAGCCTCAGGGTGCAGTGTGCAGGGTATTAGATGTGGAGAGCCTCAGGGTGCAGGGTATTAGATGTGGAGAGCCTCAGGGTGCAGTGTGCAGGGTATTAGATGTGGAGAGCCTCAGGGTGCAGTGTGTTAGATGTGGAGAGCCTCAGGGTGCAGTGTGCAGGGTATTAGATGTGGAGAGCCTCAGGGTGCAGTGTGCAGGGTATTAGATGTGGAGAGCCTCAGGGTGCGGTGTTGCAGGGTATTAGATGTGGAGAGCCTCAGGGTGCAGGGTATTATATGTGAAGAGCCTCAGGGTGCAGTGTGCAGGGTGTTAGATGTGGAGAGCCTCAGGGTGCGGTGTTGCAGGGTATTAGATGTGGAGAGCCTCAGGGTGCGGTGTGCAGGGTATTAGATGTGGAGAGCCTCAGGGTGCAGTGTGCAGGGTATTAGATGTGGAGAGCCTCAGGGTGCGGTATTAGATGTGGAGAGCCTCAGGGTGCAGTGTGCAGGGTATTAGATGTGGAGAGCCTCAGGGTGCAGTGTGCAGGGTATTAGATGGTGAGAGCCTCAGGGTGCAGTGTGCAGGGTATTAGATGTGGAGAGCCTCAGGGTGCAGTGTATTAGATGTGGAGAGCCTCAGGGTGCAGTGTATTAGATGTGGAGAGCCTCAGGGTGCGGTGTGCAGGGTGTTAGATGTGGAGAGCCTCAGGGTGCAGTGTGCACGATGTTAGATGTGGAGAGCCTCAGGTTGCGGTGTGCAGGGTATTAGATGTGGAGAGCCTCAGGGTGCAGTGTGCAGGGTATTAGATGTGGAGAGCCTCAGGGTGCAGTGTGCAGGGTATTAGATGTGGAGAGCCTCAGGGTGCGGTGTGCAGGGTATTAGATGTGGAGAGCCTCAGGGTGCAGGGTATTAGATGTGGAGAGCCTCAGGGTGCAGGGTATTAGATGTGGAGAGCCTCAGGGTGCAGAGTATTAGATGTGGAGAGCCTCAGGGTGCAGAGTATTAGATGTGGAGAGCCTCAGGGTGCAGGGTATTAGATGTGGAGAGCCTCAGGGTGCAGGGTATTAGATGTGGAGAGCCTCAGGGTGCAGAGTATTAGATGTGGAGAGCCTCAGGGTGCAGGGTATTAGATGTGGAGAGCCTCAGGGTGCAGAGTATTAGATGTGGAGAGCCTCAGGGTGCAGAGTATTAGATGTGGAGAGCCTCGGGGTGCAGGGTATTAGATGTGGAGAGCCTCAGGGTGCAGGGTATTAGATGTGGAGAGCCTCAGTGTGCAGGGTATTAGATGTGGAGAGCCTCAGGGTGCAGGGTATTAGATGTGGAGAGCCTCAGGGTGCAGAGTATTAGATGTGGAGAGCCTCAGGGTGCAGGATATTAGATGTGGAGAGCCTCAGGGTGCAGTGTGCAGGGTATTAGATGTGGAGAGCCTCAGGGTGCAGGGTATTAGATGTGGAGAGCCTCAGGGTGCAGAGTATTAGATGTGGAGAGCCTCAGGGTGCAGAGTATTAGATGTGGAGAGCCTCAGGGTGCAGTGTATTAGATGTGGAGAGCCTCAGGGTGCAGTGTATTAGATGTGGAGAGCCTCAGGGTGCAGTGTGCAGGGTATTAGATGTGGAGAGCCTCAGGGTGCAGGGTATTAGATGTGGAGATCCTCAGGGTGCGGTGTGCAGGGTAATAGATGTGGAGAGCCTCAGGGTGCAGTGTGCAGGGTAATAGATGTGGAGAGCCTCAGGGTGCAGTGTGCAGGGTAATAGATGTGGAGAGCCTCAGGGTGCAGTGTGCAGGGTAATAGATGTGGAGAGCCTCAGGGTGCAGTGTGCAGGGTATTAGATGTGGAGAGCCTCAGGGTGCAGGGTATTAGATGTGGAGAGCCTCAGGGTGCAGAGTATTAGATGTGGAGAGCCTCAGGGTGCAGTGTGCAGGGTAATAGATGTGGAGAGCCTCAGGGTGCAGTGTGCAGGGTAATAGATGTGGAGAGCCTCAGGGTGCAGTGTGCAGAGTATTAGATGTGGAGAGCCTCAGGGTGCAGTGTGCAGGGTAATAGATGTGGAGAGCCTCAGGGTGCAGTGTGCAGGGTAATAGATGTGGAGAGCCTCAGGGTGCAGTGTGCAGAGTATTAGATGTAGAGAGCCTCAGGGTGCAGGGTATTAGATGTGGAGAGCCTCAGGGTGCAGAGTATTAGATGTGGAGAGCCTCAGGGTGCAGGGTATTAGATGTGGAGAGCCTCAGGGTGCAGTGTGCAGGGTAATAGATGTGGAGAGCCTCAGGGTGCAGTGTGCAGGGTATTAGATGTGGAGAGCCTCAGGGTGCAGAGTATTAGATGTGGAGAGCCTCAGGGTGCAGGGTATTAGATGTGGAGAGCCTCAGGGTGCAGAGTATTAGATGTGGAGAGCCTCAGGGTGCAGAGTATTAGATGTGGAGAGCCTCAGGGTGCAGTGTGCAGGGTATTAGATGTGGAGAGCCTCAGGGTGCAGAGTCTTAGATGTGGAGAGCCTCAGGGTGCAGTGTGCAGGGTATTAGATGTGGAGAGCCTCAGGGTGCAGGGTATTAGATGTGGAGAGCCTCAGGGTGCAGAGTATTAGATGTGGAGAGCCTCAGGGTGCAGTGTGCAGAGTATTAGATGTGGAGAGCCTCAGGGTGCAGTGTGCAGGGTATTAGATGTGGAGAGCCTCAGGGTGCGGTGTGCAGAGTATTAGATGTGGAGAGCCTCAGGGTGCAGAGTATTAGATGTGGAGAGCCTCAGGGTGCAGAGTATTAGATGTGGAGAGCCTCAGGGTGCAGAGTATTAGATGTGGAGAGCCTCAGGGTGCGGTGTGCAGAGTATTAGATGTGGAGAGCCTCAGGGTGCGGTGTGCAGAGTATTAGATGTGGAGAGCCTCAGGGTGCAGAGTATTAGATGTGGAGAGCCTCAGGGTGCAGAGTATTAGATGTGGAGAGCCTCAGGGTGCAGAGTATTAGATGTGGAGAGCCTCAGGGTGCAGAGTATTAGATGTGGAGAGCCTCAGGGTGCAGAGTATTAGATGTGGAGAGCCTCAGGGTGCAGTGTGCAGAGTATTAGATGTGGAGAGCCTCAGGGTGCAGTGTGCAGGGTATTAGATGTGGAGAGCCTCAGGGTGCAGGGTATTAGATGTGGAGAGCCTCAGGGTGCGGTGTGCAGAGTATTAGATGTGGAGAGCCTCAGGGTGCAGAGTATTAGATGTGGAGAGCCTCAGGGTGCGGTGTGCAGAGTATTAGATGTGGAGAGCCTCAGGGTGCAGTGTGCAGGGTATTAGATGTGGAGAGCCTCAGGGTGCGGTGTGCAGAGTATTAGATGTGGAGAGCCTCAGGGTGCAGAGTATTAGATGTGGAGAGCCTCAGGGTGCAGAGTATTAGATGTGGAGAGCCTCAGGGTGCAGAGTATTAGATGTGGAGAGCCTCAGGGTGCAGTGTGCAGAGTATTAGATGTGGAGAGCCTCAGGGTGCAGAGTATTAGATGTGGAGAGCCTCAGGGTGCGGTGTGCAGAGTATTAGATGTGGAGAGCCTCAGGGTGCAGTGTGCAGGGTATTAGATGTGGAGAGCCTCAGGGTGCGGTGTGCAGAGTATTAGATGTGGAGAGCCTCAGGGTGCAGAGTATTAGATGTGGAGAGCCTCAGGGTGCAGAGTATTAGATGTGGAGAGCCTCAGGGTGCAGAGTATTAGATGTGGAGAGCCTCAGGGTGCAGTGTGCAGAGTATTAGATGTGGAGAGCCTCAGGGTGCAGAGTATTAGATGTGGAGAGCCTCAGGGTGCGGTGTGCAGAGTATTAGATGTGGAGAGCCTCAGGGTGCAGAGTATTAGATGTGGAGAGCCTCAGGGTGCAGAGTATTAGATGTGGAGAGCCTCAGGGTGCAGAGTATTAGATGTGGAGAGCCTCAGGGTGCAGAGTATTAGATGTGGAGAGCCTCAGGGTGCAGAGTATTAGATGTGGAGAGCCTCAGGGTGCAGTGTGCAGAGTATTAGATGTGGAGAGCCTCAGGGTGCAGAGTATTAGATGTGGAGAGCCTCAGGGTGCAGAGTATTAGATGTGGAGAGCCTCAGGGTGCGGTGTGCAGAGTATTAGATGTGGAGAGCCTCAGGGTGCAGAGTATTAGATGTGGAGAGCCTCAGGGTGCAGAGTATTAGATGTGGAGAGCCTCAGGGTGCAGAGTATTAGATGTGGAGAGCCTCAGGGTGCAGAGTATTAGATGTGGAGAGCCTCAGGGTGCAGAGTATTAGATGTGGAGAGCCTCAGGGTGCAGAGTATTAGATGTGGAGAGCCTCAGGGTGCAGAGTATTAGATGTGGAGAGCCTCAGGGTGCAGAGTATTAGATGTGGAGAGCCTCAGGGTGCAGGGTATTAGATGTGGAGAGCCTCAGGGTGCAGGGTATTAGATGTGGAGAGCCTCAGGGTGCAGAGTATTAGATGTGGAGAGCCTCAGGGTGCAGGGTATTAGATGTGGAGAGCCTCAGGGTGCAGAGTATTAGATGTGGAGAGCCTCAGGGTGCAGAGTATTAGATGTGGAGAGCCTCAGGGTGCAGGGTATTAGATGTGGAGAGCCTCAGGGTGCAGGGTATTAGATGTGGAGAGCCTCAGGGTGCAGGGTATTAGATGTGGAGAGCCTCAGGGTGCAGGGTATTAGATGTGGAGAGCCTCAGGGTGCAGGGTATTAGATGTGGAGAGCCTCAGGGTGCAGAGTATTAGATGTGGAGAGCCTCAGGGTGCGCTGCTGTTAAAAATATATTAAAGAGAAATTTTTTAATATACAATATGTAATCAACGGTATTGATACAAAATGGCTGAAATTACCTTTGGAAAAAAAAAGTTAACCTGAGCTAGATGAATCCTATAGATAGAATCGCTCAGCTGGAAGTATTTCATGACACTATTTTAAGGGAATAGTCACGTTGAAGTACCATATATGTAAGGCTAGTAGTATCCAATCAGATAAAAAGGTAACATGACATAATGTATCCTATATAGAGAAAAGCATAACACGGGCACTCGCTGGCTATCGCTTGGGGGTAATGTCAGTACCTGTTCACATTCAGACTTCAGTGGTGCAATGCGTTTATAGAAGATATAACTCATGACATATTGTATACACCCATAAGATATATACACACATTCAGCCAACCCACTAGGAGGAGATATATACTATATAGGTATATTTATGGATAGTATAAACTCGCCCTCATATATAAAAGGACACTTCAATCATAGTAAATACACCCATAGTTATGGTATAAGAAGGGTCCTCTCCAACACAAGGAAGGAACCAAGGAGGAAGGAAGGCGGGGCCAAGCCAGACCAGACCAAACCAGCCTGATGAAGAATGATGCTAACAGAGGAAGCCATCTTAGGACATTCCAAGATGAATCCAACACAGGAACCCAGCTGGTGAGACAAGTCTAAGGACAAGCCTACATAACCTTCCTACTGTATACTAAGGACTGTCTTTACATGAAGATATCTTGTTCTATACTGTCTGCCATGATGTTAAGGTTACAATAAATGTATGTTTTTTATACAAGCAAGAACTCATTTGGTCTCCATGGTGACCGTGTCATAACGACCGGTATATTGAACATTTTGGCGAAGCCCAGCCATTCGTCTTTGTCAAGCTTGAACAGGGGGAGAGACGTATGTATGCCATATTCAAGCTTTCAGAAGACGTGAACCTAGGAAACAAACCATTGGAGGTGCCAGAAGAATGCTAAAGAAAAGACGACGCGCCAGGTACAAGGAAGTGATGGGACATATCAGCAAAACAGGCTGAGGATACACGAGGGCCATCTTGTGAGTATTGCTTTAATTACGGCAGGAAAACGTAATGGAGACATGTCTAGTGATAAGACAAAGACAGTATGGCCTGATGTAGTTACAGGATATGAAACTAAGAAAGAAATAGATGGTAAACTATTTGTAAATCAAGAGAAGATTAAGCTGGGGAATGTGGTACATATATTCCATGATCATGTACGGACACATGGTACTGATATTGTGTCCAGTGTAATAGTCATCTCAGAATATGTCTGTACCGACACCGGATACTAGGTCTCAAACAAAGCTTTCTACTCAATGTAGTGGAGACGTTGACATCTATCAAAGTGACCGACTGATGCAGATTAAGGAACAGATCTTAAATGTAGCAGAACAAAGGACATAAGTCTAATGTCTAATGATATTTGAATCACATGAAGCTAAATATGGTCTAACAGAACAACTAAAATACTAAATTCTTAGACAATGGGTTCCAATAGAATTCTGGAGAATCATAGAATTAAATCAAATTGTCCAAGGTGGTCAAAATATCCATGGTTGGAATTTGACGACGTAGACTGACAATGCTCTGTATAGGCATCAATAATACAATTCCAACCATTGATATTTTAAGTTCCCTTAAAATCAGCAAAACTGAACGTGTTTTTTGAATACATGTGTGAAAGAACATTCAAAATGCTCCTGGGGAGAAATGCGGCTGTGGATAAAACCCAAAGTACGATAGCGACATTTATAAAAGAATTTACATTTTTAGGATCAGGTCATTGTAGCCATAGCTTCAAAGAAAAAGACATTATTAGAAGCTGCTAAAATAATTGACTGTTAGAAAACAAGAATGATCCCAAAAAGTTTTGTCCTCAGGATCGCAGCAGAAGAGACACAAACCAGTTAAAGAAGTTGTTAAAGGGTTATCCAGGAAAATTATTATTATTTTTTTTATATATCAACTGGCTAAAACAGATTTGTAAATTACTTCTGTTAAAAAAAATCTTAAGATTTTCAGTACTTATGAGCTTCTGAGGTTAAGGTTGTTCTTTTCTGTCTAAGTGCACTCTGATGACACGTGTCTCGAGAACCGACCAGTTTAGAAGAGGTTTGCTATGGGCATTTGCTTCTAAACTGGGCAGTTCCCGAGACACGTGTAATCAGAGAGGACTTAGACAGAAAAGAACAACCTTAACTTCAGAAGCTCATAAGTACTGAAAGGATTAAGATTTTTTAACCCCCTTAAAGGGTACTCCACCCCTAGCATCTTATCCCCTATCCAAAGGATAGGGGATAAGATGTTAGATCACCGCGGTCCCACTGCTGGGGACCTCGGGGATCGCCGCTGCGGCACCCCGCCATCATTACTGCACAGAGCAAGTTCGCTCTACACGTAATGACGGGAGATGCAAGGGCCGGAGCAGTGCAACGTCATGGCTCCACCCCTCATGACATCACAGCCCATCCCCTTAATGCAAGTCTATGGCAGGGGGCGTGACGACCACCACGCCCCCTTCCCATAGACTTGCATTGATGGGGGCGGGCTGTGATGTCAAGAGGGGGCGGAGCCGTGACGTAACGATGCTCCGGCCCCTGTATTGTCCGTCATTACGTGCAGAGCGAACTCGCTCTGTGCAGTAATGATGGCGGGGTGCCGCAGCGGCGATCCCCGGGGTCCCCAGCAGTGGGACCGCGGCGATCTAACATCTTATCCCCTATCCTTTGGATAGGGGATAAGATGTCTAGGGGCGGAGTACCCCTTTAAGGACCCAGGGTTTTTCTGTTTTTGCATTTTAGTTTTTTCCTCCTTACCTTTAAAAAAAATCATAACTTTACATTTTTCACCTAAAAATCCATATGATGCTTATTTTTTGCGCCACCAATTCTACTTTGTAGTGACGTAAAAATTTAGACAAAAGTGAAAAGAAAAACAAAAAAAAAAACCATTTTGTAACTTTTGGGGGCTTCCGTTTGTGCACAGTACATTTTTCGGTAATAATGACACCTCTTTATTCTGTAGGTCCATACCATTACAATGATCCCGTACTTATATAGGTTGGATATTGTCGCACTTCTGGAAAAAAAAAAATCATAACTAAGTGCAGGAAAATTTATACGTTAAAAATGGTCATTTTCTGACCCCTATAACTTTTTATTTTTCCGCGTATGGGGCGGTCTGAGGGCTCATTTTTTGCGCCGTGATCTGAAGTTTTTAGCGGTACCCTCTTTGCATTGATCGGACTTATTGAGCGCTTTTTATTCATTTTTTCATGATATAAAACGTGACCAAAAATGCACTATTTTGGACTTTGTAATTTTTTTGCGCGCACGCCATTGACCGAGCGGTTTAATTAATGATATATTTTTTTAATTCAGACATTTCGCACGCGGCGATACCACATGTTTGTTTGTTTTTATTTACACTTTTTTTTATGGGAAAAGGGGGGTGATTCAAACTTTTATTAGGGGAGGTGTTAAATTATCGTTATTCACTTTTTTTGGCAGTGTTATAGGAGACTATAATACTGATCACACTGCACACACTGATCTCTTATACTGATCATTATTATCCCATAGGAGACTATAACACTGCACACACTGATCTCTTATACTGATCATTATTATCCCATAGGAGACTATAACACTGCACACACTGATCTCTTATACTGATCATTGTTATCCCATAGGGACCTATAACACTGCACACACTGATCTCTTATACTGATCATTGTTATTCCATAGGAGACTATAACACTGTACACACTGATCTCTTATACTGATCATTGTTATTCCATAGGAGACTATAACACTGCACACACTGATCTCTTATACTGATCATTATTATCCCATAGGAGACTATAACACTGCACACACTGATCTCTTATACTGATCATTATTATCCCATAGGAGACTATAACACTGCACACACTGATCTCTTATACTGATCATTGTTATCCCATAGGGACCTATAACACTGCACACACTGATCTCTTATACTGATCATTGTTATTCCATAGGAGACTATAACACTGTACACACTGATCTCTTATACTGATCATTGTTATTCCATAGGAGACTATAACACTGCACACACTGATCTCTTATACTGATCATTATTATCCCATAGGAGACTATAACACTGCACACACTGATCTCTTATACTGATCATTATTATCCCATAGGAGACTATAACACTGCACACACTGATCTCTTATACTGATCATTATTATTCCATAGGAGACTATAACACTGCACACACTGATCTCTTATACTGATCATTGTTATCCCATAGGGACCTATAACACTGCACACACTGATCTCTTATACTGATCATTGTTATTCCATAGGAGACTATAACACTGTACACACTGATCTCTTATACTGATCATTGTTATTCCATAGGAGACTATAACACTGCACACACTGATCTCTTATACTGATCATTATTATCCCATAGGAGACTATAACACTGCACACACTGATCTCTTATACTGATCATTATTATCCCATAGGAGACTATAACACTGCACACACTGATCTCTTATACTGATCATTATTATCCCATAGGAGACTATAACACTGCACACACTGATCTCTTATACTGATCATTGTTATCCCATAGGGACCTATAACACTGTACACACTGATCTCTTATACTGATCATTATTATCCCATAGGAGACTATAACACTGCACACACTGATCTTATACTTATCATTATTATCCCATAGGAGACTATAACACTGCACACACTGATCTCTTATACTGATCATTATTATCCCATAGGAGACTATAACACTGCACACACTGATCTCTTATACTGATCATTCTTATCCCATAGGGACCTATAACACTGCACACACTGATCTTATACTGATCATTATTATCCCATAGGGACCTATAACACTACACACAGTGATCTCTTATACTGATCATTATTATACCATAGGGACCTATAACACTGCACACACTGATCTTATACTGATCATTATTATCCCATAGGAGACTATAACACTGCACACACTGATCTCTTATACTGATCATTATTATCCCATAGGAGACTATAACACTGCACACACTGATCTTATACTGATCATTATTATCCCATAGGAGACTATAATACTGATCACACTGCACACACTGATCTTATACTGATCATTGTTATTCCATAGGAGACTATAACACTGCACACACTGATCTCTTATACTGATCATTATTATCCCATAGGGACCTATAACACTGCACACACTGATCTCTTATACTGATCATTATTATCCCATAGGAGACTATAACACTGCACACACTGATCTCTTATACTGATCATTGTTATTCCATAGGGACCTATAACACTACAAACACTGATCTCTTATACTGATCATTATTATCCCATAGGAGACTATAACACTGCACACACTGATCTCTTATACTGATCATTATTATCCCATAGGGACCTACAACACTGCACACACTGATCTCTTATACTGATCATTATTATCCCATAGGAGACTATAACACTGCACACACTGATCTCTTATACTGATCATTGTTATTCCATAGGAGACTATAACACTGCACACACTGATCATTATTATCCCATAGGAGACTATAACACTGCACACACTGATCTCTTATACTGATCATTATTATCCCATAGGGACCTATAACACTGCACACACTGATCTCTTATACTGATCATTATTATCCCATAGGAGACTATAACACTGCACACACTGATCTCTTATACTGATCATTATTATCCCATAGGAGACTATAACACTGCACACACTGATCTCTTATACTGATCATTATTATCCCATAGGAGACTATAACACTGCACACACTGATCTCTTATACTGATCATTATTATCCCATAGGAGACTATAACACTGCACACACTGATCTCTTATACTGATCATTATTATCCCATAGCAGACTATAACACTGCACACACTGATCTCTTATACTGATCATTGTTATCCCATAGGGACCTATAACACTGCACACACTGATCTCTTATACTGATCATTATTATCCTATAGGAGACTATAACACTGCACACACTGATGTCTTATACTGATCATTATTATCCCATAGGAGACTATAACACTGAACAAACTGATCTCTTATACTGATCATTATTATCCCATAGGGACCTATAACACTGCACACACTGATCTTATACTGATCATTATTATCCCATAGGAGACTATAACACTGCACACACTGATCTCTTATACTGATCATTATTATCCCATAGGAGACTATAACACTGCACACACTGATCTCTTACACTGATCATTATTATCCCATAGGAGACTATAACACTGCACACACTGATCATTATTATCCCATAGGACACTATAATACTGATCACACTGCACACACTGATCATTATTATCCCATAGGAGACTATAACACTGCACACACTGATCTCTTATACTGATCATTAGTATCCCATAGGAGACTATAACACTGCACACACTGATCTCTTATACTGATCATTATTATCCCATAGGAGACTATAACACTGCACACACTGATCTCTTATACTGATCATTGTTATTCCATAGGAGACTATAACACTGCACACACTGATCATTATTATCCCATAGGAGACTATAACACTGCACACACTGATCTCTTATACTGATCATTATTATCCCATAGGAGACTATAACACTGCACACACTGATCTCTTATACTGATCATTATTATCCCATAGGAGACTATAACACTGCACACACTGATCTCTTATACTGATCATTATTATCCCATAGGAGACTATAACACTGCACACACTGATCTCTTATACTGATCATTATTATCCCATAGAGACCTATAACACTGCACACACTGATCTCTTATACTGATCATTGTTATCCCATAGGGACCTATAACACTGCAAACACTGATCTCTTATACTGATCATTATTATCCCATAGGAGACTATAACACTGCACACACTGATCTCTTATACTGATCATTATTATCCCATAGGGACCTATAACACTGCACACACTGATCTCTTATACTGATCATTATTATCCCATAGGAGACTATAACACTGCACACACTTATCTCTTATACTGATCATTATTATCCAATAGGAGACAATAACACTGCACACACTGATCATTATTATCCCATAGGATACTATAACACTGCACACACTGATCTCTTATACTGATCATTATTATCCCATAGGAGACTATAACACTGCAAACACTGATCTCTTATACTGATCATTATTATCCCATAGGAGACTATAACACTGCACACACTGATCTCTTATACTGATCATTATTATCCCATAGGAGACTATAACACTGCACACACTGATCTCTTATACTGATCATTATTATCCCATAGGAGACTATAACACTGCACACACTGATCTCTTATACTGATCATTATTATCCCATAGGAGACTATAACACTGCACACACTGATCTCTTATACTGATCATTATTATCCCATAGGAGACTATAATACTGCACACACTGATCTCTTATACTGATCATTGTTATCCCATAGGGACCTATAACACTGCACACACTGATCTCTTATACTGATCATTATTATCCCATAGGAGACTATAATACTGCACACACTGATCTCTTATACTGATCATTGTTATCCCATAGGGACCTATAACACTGCACACACTGATCTCTTATACTGATCATTATTATCCCATAGGAGACTATAACACTGCACACACTGATCTCTTATACTGATCATTGTTATTCCATAGGAGACTATAACACTGCACACACTGATCATTATTATCCCATAGGAGACTATAACACTGCACACACTGATCTCTTATACTGATCATTATTATCCCATAGGAGACTATAACACTGCACACACTGATCTCTTATACTGATCATTATTATCCCATAGGAGACTATAACACTGCACACACTGATCTCTTATACTGATCATTATTATCCCATAGAGACCTATAACACTGCACACACTGATCTCTTATACTGATCATTGTTATCCCATAGGGACCTATAACACTGCAAACACTGATCTCTTATACTGATCATTATTATCCCATAGGAGACTATAACACTGCACACACTGATCTCTTATACTGATCATTATTATCCCATAGGGACCTATAACACTGCACACACTGATCTCTTATACTGATCATTATTATCCCATAGGAGACTATAACACTGCACACACTGATCTCTTATACTGATCATTATTATCCAATAGGAGACAATAACACTGCACACACTGATCATTATTATCCCATAGGATACTATAACACTGCACACACTGATCTCTTATACTGATCATTATTATCCCATAGGAGACTATAACACTGCAAACACTGATCTCTTATACTGATCATTATTATCCCATAGGAGACTATAACACTGCACACACTGATCTCTTATACTGATCATTATTATCCCATAGGAGACTATAACACTGCACACACTGATCTCTTATACTGATCATTATTATCCCATAGGAGACTATAACACTGCACACACTGATCTCTTATACTGATCATTATTATCCCATAGGAGACTATAACACTGCACACACTGATCTCTTATACTGATCATTATTATCCCATAGGAGACTATAATACTGCACACACTGATCTCTTATACTGATCATTGTTATCCCATAGGGACCTATAACACTGCACACACTGATCTCTTATACTGATCATTATTATCCCATAGGAGACTATAATACTGCACACACTGATCTCTTATACTGATCATTGTTATCCCATAGGGACCTATAACACTGCACACACTGATCTCTTATACTGATCATTATTATCCCATAGGGACCTATAACACTGCACACACTGATCTTATACTGATCATTATTATCCCATAGGAGACTATAACACTGCACACACTGATCTCTTATACTGATCATTATTATCCCATAGGAGACTATAACACTGCACACACTGATCTCTTATACTGATCATTATTATCCCATAGGAGACTATAACACTGCACACACTGATCTCTTATACTGATCATTATTATCCCATAGGAGACTATAACACTGCACACACTGATCTCTTATACTGATCATTATTATCCCATAGGAGACTATAACACTGCACACACTGATATCTTATACTGATCATTGTTATCCCATAGGGACCTATAACACTGCACACACTGATCTTATACTGATCATTATTATCCCATAGTGACCTATAACACTGCACACACTGATCTCTTATACTGATCTTTATTATCCCATATGGGGCTATAACACTGCACACACTGATCTCTTATACTGATCATTATTATCCCATAGGAGACTATAACACTGCACACACTGATCTCTTATACTGATCATTATTATCCCATAGGGACCTATTACACTGCACACACTGATCTCTTATACTGATCATTATTATCCCATAGGGACCTATAACACTGCACACACTGATCTCTTATACTGATCATTGTTATTCCATAGGAGACTATAACACTGCACACACTGATCTCTTATACTGATCATTATTATCCCATAGGGACCTATAACACTGCACACACTGATCTCTTATACTGATCATTATTATCCCATAGGAGACTATAACACTGCACACACTGATCTCTTATACTGATCATTATTATCCCATATGAGACTATAACACTGCACACACTGATCTCTTATGCTGATCATTATTATCCCATAGGGACCTATAACACTGCACACACTGATCTCTTATACTGATCATTATTATCCCATAGGAGACTATAACACTGCACACACTGATCTCTTATACTGATCATTATTATCCCATAGGGACCTATAACACTGCACACACTGATCTCTTATACTGATCATTGTTATCCCATAGGAGACTATAACACTGCACACACTAATCTCTTATACTGATCATTATTATCCCATAGGAGACTATAACACTGCACACACTGATCTCTTATACTGATCATTATTATCCCATAGGGACCTATAACACTGCACACACTGATCTCTTATACTGATCATTGTTATCCCATAGGGACCTATAACACTGCACACACTGATCTCTTATACTGATCATTATTATCCCATAGGAGACTATAACACTGCACACACTGATCTCTTATACTGATCATTATTATCCCATAGGGACCTATAACACTGCACACACTGATCTCTTATACTGATCATTGTTATCCCATAGGAGACTATAACACTGCACACACTAATCTCTTATACTGATCATTATTATCCCATAGGAGACTATAACACTGCACACACTGATCTCTTATACTGATCATTATTATCCCATAGGGACCTATAACACTGCACACACTGATCTCTTATACTGATCATTGTTATCCCATTGGGACCTATAACACTGCACACACTGATCTTTTACACAGATCACAGGCGTGTATTAACACACCTGTGATCAGTGTTATGGGCGCTTGACTGCTCCTGCCTTGATCTCAGACACGGAGCAGTCATTCGCCGATCGGACACCGAGGAGGCAGGTAAGGGCCCTCCCGGTGTCCGGTCAGCTGTTCGGGACGCCGCGATTTCACCGCGGCGGTCCTTAACAGCCCGACTGAGCAGCCGGGTCACTTTCACTTTAGAAGCGGCGGTCAGCTTTGACCGCCGCTTCTAAAGGGTTAATACCGCACATCGCCACGATCGGCGATGTGTGGTATTAGCCGCGGGTCCCGGCCGTTGATGAGCGCCGGGACCGACGCGATATGATGCGGGAGCCGGCGCAGGACGTAAATATACGTCCTGCGTCGTTAAGGGGCTAAGGACACAAGGCGTATGTGTACGCCCAGTGCCTGCTCCCACTGTGTTGTATAAATCATTAGCTAGAACCCTCAGCTAATGCCAGACATCACCAATCAGGCTGATGTCCGACATTAACATTTTAGATGCCGCTATCAAAGTTGATGGTAGTGTCCAAAAGCTTTAACGCCTTAAGGACCGAGCGTTTTTCCGTTTTTGCTCTTTTGTTTTTTCCTCCTCACCTTTTAAAAATCATAACCCTTTCAATTTTGCACCTAAAAGTCCATATGATGGCTTATTTTTTGCGCCACAAATTGTACTTTATAATGACATCAGTCATTTACCCAAAAATCTATGGCAAAAACGGAAAAAAAATCAGTGTGTGTGTGTGTATATATATATATATATATATATATATATATATATATATATATGTGTGTGTTTGTGTGTATATATATATATATATATATATATATATATATATACACACATACATACACGCACACACGTTTTAAAATTGCCCCCCCACTTTTGTCACTGGCCCCCCAAGTGCCCCCCCTAAATATGAATGCTGGAGACGCCACTGCTTAGCAGTTTAATAGAAGTAATTTACAAATCTGTTTAACTTTCTGGAGCCAGTTGATATATACAAAAAATTTTTTTTCCTGGATAACCCCTTTAAATAAGAGTTAGCTATTAGATAGAGACTATATTCCAAGGTAAATGACTTTGGCTAAGTAGAATGGATAATGGCAATATTGTGTAAAAAGTTAGTTTGTTATATGTTAGTGAGGGATTAATGTAATATACATTATCAATAAGATAAAGAAAGATCATGTGATTGTGTTTTACACTTTACTAACTTTTTTCTGGTAAAAGGTAGATATATATAATATTCTATATGTATGAGTTAATGCTTACATTATAAATATGGAACTAATGGGATCTGATTTTCTCTCTTTTTGAAGAAGTAGAATTTATTTCATCCTAGGTAGAAGTTACAAGGACTGCATGTTCAAAGAACTAATTAGTACAATAAATGTAAGATGTGTGACTAAAAAACGAAGTTTAAATAAAGTAATTGTACTCATAGTTTTCATCTTGTAAGATGTTTTAAAAGCATTTGGAAGCGAGGAGTTTAAGCCTCTTCTCGGTCTCCATTTCAATGTGCACGTGAAGTGATCGGACGGGCTGTATACGGAGCGAGTGATTGACAGGACCAGCTAATTATTGGGGGAAAGGCCTATTGGATATTCTTAAATACATTTCTTGAATTGATTAATAAATTAATTGAATGCTTGGGGAATACTTCATATAAATTGGATATTTTTTTTATGGAACCTTTTTCAAATTACCAAATGAAAGAAAATTTCTGTTGATCAATATTTCTATGAGTAAATGAATGTATGTGGAGTATGGAGGATGTAGGTATATAGCTGTATTTGTGACTGAAGGTAGGTGATTGCAGTATTAAATAATGTTTGAAATTCAGAAAAGGTTTAATAACAATTGGTCTTATATGGAGTGAGATATGAGTGCACAGTATTTCATTCTATAGCACATTATAGAAAGATTATTACATATTGGCTTATAAATACATATACTTCAATGCTAATATGAAAGATTACTGGATTATATGATTTCAAATGTCATTTTGAATTATTGTAGGTTCTAGGGAGATTTTGCTCCATTTTATTCTTCCCTACTAGTTGTTATAACTTATTTTATTCCAGTTATTTTTAAGAAATTTCAGGTCACATTATGGGTGTTTTAATATAATCACTAAGGATTTTGAGTTAATTACACACTTACTTAATGTTGGTTCAATTAGTAATTGTTCTTTATAATCAGTATATGAATATTAATATTGGAATTCAGGAATATACACAAATTCATATGTGTGTATGTGACTGTCTTGTGTGTTATATACAGGTTTACACAAACAAATCATCATGTTAATGAGTTCACATTGGTAAAAATGTGGGGAATAATTTTTATTAATTTTAATTACATTATTCTGATGTCTTTATTGAATGATATTATACAACACAGAGCGACCAACAGATGTACTCGCTCTCACAAGTGACAATTGTTGAAAAAGTCTGGTATTGGGAATGTACATTAAATCCCAACTAATGATACAAACAGGTGACAAGCACATATCAATATAAGGTTTATTTATACACACGTTATGGTATCATTTGGGAGAATAAATTAATAGAGTAATTAATAGAGTTTAAGGTTACATCTAATAAAGTAATTAATATAAATTAAAGATAAAAGATTGTTATGAGATCTGCTTAGATAATGATATGATTTGAATGACAAGAATTCTTTTTAAGTTAAGACTTATTTACTATTATACTATTGTATTATTGATAAGATATATTTAATAAGGATCTTCTAGTATAATATTATGAATACTGTTTAGAATTTCTCAGAATAATGATATTAACAACAATAATGATATGTTTAAAATAAAAAGATATATATAATATGAAATGATGTGGTGTATTGTGATTATTATAGGAATAGTTACCGATATTTGGGGTATAGATTAGGGAAGAGAAGATTATTTTTTATTGATTATTTTTTGCTATTTCCAAGTCAAGCAAGGATTCCAAATAAAACAAGAGACTGATATTGATATGTGATGGTATCAGAGTAAAACAGGAGAATAAAACAAGTTAGGTTTTTGGGCTATGTGTTCTTTCTATTTGGATTGTTATGACGTCATTACTGAGATCTGTGGTTCAACAGATGACATCAAGAAAGATGTAGAGATAAAGGATCAGCTTTTTGCATTATTTTTACTTTCTAAAAAGGTTAAGGAGAATCAGTGCCGAGACTCTGCAGACAGAACTCCATAACAATGACGTCACTATCAAGTTACAAAAGGACGGTGATATTTATGTGATGGCCTGTATTACAGAAACAAATCCTAGTCAAGTCATTTCTACAGACGAATAAGAGTCTGGGGTCCAACCAAGGAAACCAATGCAAAGGTTTACCTGTATCAAGGAATGTAAAGGGGACCTGCTGGGATTTCTAGTTCGCCAGATGACTGATGGAAAGGCCGATTCAAGATGGCCGCCTGTGTCAAGTTACAGAGCGAGATATCGGACCATCAGATGTTGTCTCAAGACAGGAGTAAAAGAAATTCGTTGTTTCTACAAACTGGACTAAAAATTATACGTCCAGGAGCCAAAAGGTGAAGAAAAGTTTGGTGGCACCAAAAGGAAAACATTGCAAAAGTTGTTTATGTAATTAGAAAACAGTCCATTTTGCGCAATCACCAGCTGTTGTTCCTGCAAAGAAGTTAAAGAGTTAAAAGTTAACCATTGCAAGGCTGTACACAAAGACAGAGAGTCTGCGTGGAAGTGGTGTTAACCCTTGGCTGTCCAGAACTGAATTGATGTTTCTGATTACAAACCACCTCATCCAAAGATCCAACTGACAAAAGATGATCATAGGAATTGGAGCAAAGAAAGTAAAAATGCATTATTATTGGTAAAAATAGTCAATAGGACAATGACTTATTTTTCAAATATTTTTTAAGGACTTTTATGGACTGTGTTATGATAAAAAGTTACATTGATCTTCTATATTTTAAAGCCCCATAAGAAGAAAAGATGTAGATTAGGTTCAGATATTAGTTAATTTTTGTGAAAAAAAATAAATAAATTACAGTATATCACAACATAATATAAACACAACATGGTATAATGTAATATAATAACATAATATAATATGACAATATAACACAACATGATATAATGTAATATGATAATATAATTACATCATATAATAATATAATACAACATAATATAACACAACATGGTAAAATGTAATATGAGAATATAATGACATAACACAGCATCTGGGTACTAATAACCTGCAGCGTCGTATGTCTTAGGGGGGCTGTGTATATAGAGGGGGGCTGTGTATATATAGAGGGGGGCTGTGTATATAGAGGGGGGGGCTGTGTATATAGAGGGGGGCTGTGTATATAGAGGGGGGCTGTGTATATAGAGGGGGAGCTGTGTATATAGAGAGGGGGGGCTGTGTATATAGAGAGGGGGGGCTGTGTATATAGAGGGGGGGCTGTGTATATATAGAGGGGGGCTGTGTATATAGAGGGGGGGGGCTGTGTATATAGAGGGGGGCTGTGTATATAGAGGGGGGGGCTGTGTATATAGAGGGGGGCTGTGTATATAGAGAGGGGGGGCTGTGTATATAGAGAGGGGGGGCTGTGTATATAGAGGGGGGGCTGTGTATATATAGAGGGGGGCTGTGTATATAGAGGGGGGGGGCTGTGTATATAGAGGGGGGCTGTGTATATAGAGGGGGGGGCTGTGTATATAGAGGGGGGCTGTGTATATAGAGGGGGGCTGTGTATATAGAGGGGGGCTGTGTATATAGAGGAGGGGCTGTGTATATAGAGGAGGGGCTGTGTATATAGAGGGGGGCTGTGTATATAGAGGAGGGGCTGTGTATATAGAGGGGGGGCTGTGTATATAGAGGGGGGGCTGTGTATATAGAGGGGGGGCTGTGTATATAGAGGGGGGCTGTGTATATAGAGGGGGGCTGTGTATATAGAGGAATGGCTGTGTATATAGAGGGGGGCTGTGTATATAGTGGGGGGCTGTGTATATAGAGGGGGGGCTGTGTATATAGAGGGGGGCTGTGTATATAGAGGCAGAGTCACTGGTAGAGAAGGATCTGGGGGACTTGTAGATCACAGACTACAGAATAGCACAATGTCAGGCTGCTGCTTCCAAAGCCGGCAGGATATTGTCATGTATAAAAAGAGGCCTGGACTCCAGGGACAGGGACATAATACTCCCCCTTTATAAAGCATTGGTACAGTCTATAGTGTATAATACTCCCCCTTTATAAAGCATTGGTACAGTCTATAGTGTATAATACTCCCCCTTTATAAAGCATTGGTACAGTCTATAGTGTATAATACTCCCCCTTTATAAAGCATTGGTACAGTCTATAGTGTATAATACTCCCCCTTTATAAAGCATTGGTACAGTCTATAGTGTATAATACTCCCCCTTTATAAAGCATTGGTACAGTCTATAGTGTATAATACTCCCCCTTTATAAAGCATTGGTACAGTCTATAGTGTATAATACTCCCCCTTTATAAAGCATTGGTACAGTCTATAGTGTATAATACTCCCCCTTTATAAAGCATTGGTACAGTCTATAGTGTATAATACTCCCCCTTTATAAAGCATTGGTACAGTCTATAGTGTATAATACTCCCCCTTTATAAAGCATTGGTACAGTCTATAGTGTATAATACTCCCCCTTTATAAAGCATTGGTACAGTCTATAGTGTATAATACTCCCCCTTTATCATGCATTGGTACGGCCTCACCTGGAATATGCCGTTCAGTTTTGGGCACCTGTCCATAAAAGGGACACTGCGGAGTTGGAAAGGGTGCAGAGACGCGCGACTAAACTAATATGGGGCCTGGAACATCTTAGCTATGAGGAGCGATTAAAGGAGTTACAATTGTTTAGTCTTGAGAAGAGACGTATAAGGGGGGATATGATAAACGTATATAAGTATATTAATGGCCCATACAAAAAATATGGAGAAAAACTGTTCCAGGTTAAACCCCCCCAAAGGACGAGGGGGCACTCCCTCTGTCTGGAGAAGAAAAGGTTTAGTCTAAAGGGGCGACACAACTTCTTTACCGTGAGGACTGTGAATTTATGGAACGGTCTACCTCAGGAACTGGTCACAGCAGGAACAATTAACAGCTTTATAACAGGATTAGATACATTCCTGGAACAAAATAACATTAATGCTTATGAAGAAATATTAAATCCCATCCCTTCCCCAATATCGCGCCGCACCCCTACCCCTTAATTCCCTGGTTGAACTTGATGGACATATGTCTTTTTTCGACCGTACTAACTATGTAACTATGTAATATAATAATATAACACAACATGGTATAATGTAATATAATATAAATGACATAAAATATAATAATATTATAATACGACATAATATAACACAACATGGTATAATGACATAATATATTATAATACAACATAATATAACACAATATGGTATAATGTAATATGATAATATGCAACACAAAAAGAGAAACACAGCCGCACCTCCACCATTTGTAATTTGATCTATTTGCCTCTCAGCATAATTTCAAAAGCGAACAGGTTGTTATTATACATTTTGATCAAAAAGTACAAGCCCACTCGCCACGTCAAGGCCACCTCGTTAGAGTGGGTCCCTAACCTGACCACTGCCTCCGAGACCCCATGCCCAATGGGGGGGGGGAGCGACCCAGTGGTCAGGCAGCCCCACTACTGCCCGACCAAGCCCCTGGCTCCGGGCAACTCCACCCCACAGAAACAATAGCCGCCACAGAGAACCACACCAGCATGAAACCCACCATGTGCTCACTGCCAGAGGGCTGGAGAATGGTAGGAGGATGGTATAATGTAATATAATAATATAACACAACATGGTATAATGTAATATAATAATATAACACAACATGGTATAATGTAATATAATGACATAACACAACATGGTATAATGTAATATAATAATATAACACAACATGGTATAATGCAATATAATAATATAATGACATAACACAACATGGTATAATGCAATATAATAATATAATGACATAATACAACATGGTATAATGTAATAATATAATATAACACAACATGGTATAATGTAATAATATAATATAACACAACATGGTATAATGTAATAATATAATATAACACAACATGGTATAATGTAATAATATAATATAACACAACATGGTATAATGTAATAATATAATATAACACAACATGGTATAATGTAATAATATAATATAACACAACATGGTATAATGTAATATAATGACATAACACAACATGGTATAATGTAATATAATAATATAATGACATAATACAACATGGTATAATGTAATAATATAATATAACACAACATGGTATAATGTAATAATATAATGACATAACACAACATGGTATTATGAAATATGATAAATATAACACAACATGGTATAATGTAATATAATAACATAATATAATACGACATAATATAACACAACATGGTATAATGTAATATGATAATGAAATATAATAATATAACAACATGGTATAATGGAATATGATAATATAATGACATAACAACATGGTATAATGTAATATAATTATATAACACAACATAGTATAATGTAATATAATAATATAACACAACATGGTATAATGTAATATAATAATATAACACAACATGGTATAATGTAATATAATAATATAACACAACATGGTATAATGTAATATGAGAATATAATGACATAATACAACATGGTATAATGTAATAATATAACACAACATGGTATAATGTAATATAATAATATAACACAACATGGTATAATGTAATATAATAATATAACACAACATGGTATAATGTAATATAATAATATAACACAACATGGTATAATGTAATATGAGAATATAATGACATAATACAACATGGTATAATGTAATAATATAATATAACACAACTTGGTATAATGTAATAATAACATAATATGACATAATATAACACAACATGGTATAATGTAATATAATAATATAATGACATAACAACATGGTATAATGTAATATAATTATATAACACAACATAGTATAATGTAATATAATAACACAACATGGTATAATGTAATATAATAATATAACACAACATGGTATAATGTAATATAATAATATAACACAACATGGTATAATGTAATATAATAATATAACACAACATGGTATAATGTAATATAATAATATAACACAACATGGTATAATGTAATATAATAATATAACACAACATGGTATAATGTAATATGAGAATATAATGACATAATACAACATGGTATAATGTAATAATATAATATAACACAACATGGTATAATGTAATATGAGAATATAATGACATAACACAACATGGTATAATGTAATAATATAACACAACATGGTATAATGTAATATAATGACATAATATAATAATATAACACAACATGGTGTAATGTAATATGATAATATAATGACATAATATAACACAACATGGTATAATGTAATATAATAATATAACACAACATGGTATAATGTAATATAATAATATAACACAACATGGTGTAATGTAATATGATAATATAATGACATAATATAATACAACATGGTATAATGTAATATAATAATATAACACAACATGGTATAATGTAATATAATGACATAATATAATAATATAACACAACATGGTGTAATGTAATATGATAATATAATGACATAATATAACACAACATGGTATAATGTAATATAATAATATAACACAACATGGTGTAATGTAATATGATAATATAATGACATAATATAACACAACATGGTATAATGTAATATAATGACATAATATAATAATATAACACAACATGGTATAATGTAATAATATAATATAACACAACATGGTATAATGTAATATGATAATATAACACAACATGGTATAATGTAATATAATAATATAACACAACATGGTATAATGTAATATGATAAATACAACAACATGGTATAATGTAATATGAGAATATAATGACATAATACAACATGGTATAATGTAATAATATAATATAACACAACATGGTATAATGTAATATGAGAATATAATGACATAACACAACATGGTATAATATAATAATATAACACAACATGGTATAATGTAATAATATAACACAACATGGTATAATGTAATATAATGACATAATATAATATAACACAACATGGTGTAATGTAATATGATAATATAACACAACATGGTATAATGTAATAATATAACACAACATGGTATAATGTAATATAATGACATAATATAATAATATAACACAACATGGTGTAATGTAATATGATAATATAACACAACATGGTATAATGTAATAATATAACACAACATGGTATAATGTAATATAATGACATAATATAATAATATAACACAACATGGTGTAATGTAATATGATAATATAATGACATAATATAACACAACATGGTATAATGTAATATAATGACATAATATAATATAACACAACATGGTATAATGTAATATAATATAACACAACATGGTATAATGTAATATAATGACATAATATAACACAACATGGTATAATGTAATAATATAATATAACACAACATGGTATAATGTAATATGAGAATATAATGACATAACACAACATGGTATAATATAATAATATAACACAACATGGTATAATGTAATAATATAACACAACATGGTATAATGTAATATAATGACATAATATAATAATATAACACAACATGGTGTAATGTAATATGATAATATAACACAACATGGTATAATGTAATAATATAACACAACATGGTATAATGTAATATAATGACATAATATAATAATATAACACAACATGGTGTAATGTAATATGATAATATAATGACATAATATAACACAACATGGTATAATGTAATATAATGACATAATATAATATAACACAACATGGTATAATGTAATATAATATAACACAACATGGTATAATGTAATATAATGACATAATATAACACAACATGGTATAATGTAATATAATAATATAACACAACATGGTATAATGTAATATGATAATATAATGACATAATATAATATAACACAACATGGTATAATGGAATATAATGACATAATATAATATAACACAACATGGTATAATGGAATATGATAATATAATGACATAATATAATATAACACAACATGGTATAATGTAATATAATGACATAATATAACACAACATGGTATTGTAATAGATGTTTCTATGGTTTCCTTCCATGCAAAAAAAAAAAATTCCCCATCTGTTTCCCCCCTCTGCTCCTTCCGGTATCTTGGCCCCCACCATCTTGGCCCCCACCATCGTGTGAAGACTGAACAAAAGAGACTTGTAAAACAGTTACAGGAAGTGGAGTACCATGAGGACCAGGCACATTCTTCATGATATTTGCTCACTCCCTAAATTCTAGAACGTCCCCAAGCAGTTGGTGGGAACTTATGTTAATGACAAAGGTGATATAAGCTTGAACGATTTGAAATAAAGACCAATGGACAGCACAGAGAACGCTAAAGCACAATGGCTCTGTCTGATTTATTTCTCTATGCTTCGGTATATACATTCTGTATACAGATTTGGCCGGGAGTAAGATAGGTACAAGAACGATGAGTTTAATCAACCACAGTATAATGTAATATGATAATATAATGACATAATATAACACATGGTATAATGTAATATAATGACATAATATAATACGACATAATATAACACAACATGGTATAATGTAATATGATAATATAATGACATAATATAACAATATAACAACATGGTATAATGTAATAATATAATATAACACAACATGGTATAATGTAATATGATAATATAATGACATAATATAACACATGGTATAATGTAATATGATAATATAATGACATAATATAACACAACATGGTATAATGTAATATGATAATATAATGACATAATATAACAATATAACAACATGGTATAATGTAATAATAACATAAAATGACATAATATAACACAACATGGTATAATGTAATATGATAATATAATGACATAACAACATGGTATAATATAATAATATAACACAACATGGTATAATGTAATATGATAAATATAACAAAATTGTATAATGTAATATAATAATATAACACAACATAGTATAATGTAATATGATAAATATAACAACATGGTATAATGTAATATGATAAATATAACACAACATGGTATAATGTAATATGAGAATATAATGACATAATATAACAATATAACAACATGGTATAATGGAATATGATAATATAATTATATAATATAATACAACATGGTATAATGTAATATGATAATATAATGACAGAACACAACATGGTATAATGTAATATAATAACATAATATAATACGACATAATATAACACAACATGGTATAATGTAATATGATAATATAATGACATAATATAATATAACACAACATGGTATAATGGAATATGATAATATAATGACATAATATAACAATATAACAACTTGGTATAATGTAATAATAACATAATATAATACAACATGTTATAATGTAATATGATAATATAATTATATAATATAATACAACATGGTATAATGTAATAATATAATATAACACAACATGTTATAATGTAATATGATAATATAATGACATAATATAATAATATAACACAACATGGTATAAAGGAATATACTAATATAATGACAATATAATAATATAACAACATGGTATAATGTATATGATAATATAATGACATAATATACCGTATTTATCGGCGTATAACACGCACTTTTTAGGCTAAAATTTTTTGCCTAAAGTCTGTGTGCGTGTTATACGCCGATACACTCCCAGGAAAGGCAGGGGGAGAGAGAGGCCGTTGCTGCCCGCTTCTCTCCCCCTGCCTTTCCTGGGGTCTAGAGCGCTGCTGTCGGCCCTTCTCTCCCCCTGGCTATCGGCGCCGCTGCCCGTTCTGTCCCCCTGACTATCGGTGCCGATAGCCAGGGGGAGAGAAGCGGTGCCGATAGCCAGGGGGAGAGAAGGGGCAGCGGCACCCATTGCCGGCACCGCTGCCCCGTTGCCTCCCCCCATCCCCGGTGGCATAATTACCTGAGTCGGGTCCGCGCTGTTGCAGGCCTCCGGCGTGCGTCCACGGCGTCGTTGCTATGCGCTGAACGGCGCGGCGCATGACGTCAGTGCGCCGCGCCGTGCATAGCAACGACGCAGGGGACGCACGCCGGAGGCCTGCAGCAGTGCGGACCCGACTCAGGTAATTATGCCACCGGGGATGGGGGGAGGCAACGGGGCAGCGGCGCCGGCAATGGGTGCCGCTGCCCCTTCTCTCCCCCTGGCTGTCGGCGCCGCTTTTCTCCCCCTGGCTATCGGCGCCGGCAATGGGTGCCGCTGCCCCTTCTCTCCCCCTGGCTGTCGGCGCCGCTTCTCTCCCCCTGGCTATCGGCGCCGGCAATGGGGCGCCGGCACCGATAGTCAGGGGGACAGAACGGGCAGCGGCGCTGATAGCCAGGGGGAGAGAAGGGCCGGCAGCAGGGCTCTAGACCCCAGGAAAGGCAGGGGGAGAGAAGCGGGCAGCGACGGCCTCTCTCCCCCTGCCTTTCCTGGGGATGTATCGGGGTATATACACGCGCACACACGCACCCTCATTTTACTATGGATATTTGGGTAAAAAACTTTTTTTACCCAAATATCCTTGGTAAAATGAGGGTGCGTGTTATAGGCCGGTGCGTGGTATACCCCGATAAATACGGTAATAATATAACACAACATGGTATAATGTAATATAATAATATAATTACATAATATAATACAACATGGTATAATGTAATATAATAATATAACACAACATGGTATAATGTAATATAATAATATAATGACATAATATAATACAACATGGTATAATGTAATATAATAATATAACACAACATGGTATAATGTAATATAATAATATAATGACATAATATAACACAACATGGTATAATGTAATATAATAATATAATGACATAACACAACATGGTATAATGTAATATAATAATATAACACAACATGGTATAATGTAATATAATAATATAATGACATAACACAACATGGTATAATGTAATATAATAATATAACACAACATGGTATAATGTAATATGATAATATAATGACATAACACAACATGGTATAATGTAATATAATAATATAACACAACATGGTATAACGTAATATGATAATATAATGACATAATATAATACAACATGGTATAATGTAATATAATAATATAATGACATAATATAATAATATAACAACATGGTATAATGTAATATGATAATATAATGACATAACACAACATGGTATAATGTACACACACACACAGGATTACTTAGGATAAACTCGCCCTCATATATAAAGGACACTTCAATCATAGTAAACACATCCATAGTTATGGTATAAGAAGGGTCGTCTGTAATACGAGGAGACAACACAAGGAAGAAGCCAAGCTAACCTCTGACCTCTACTGTATACTAAGGACTGTCATTACATAAAGAGGTCTTGTTTATATGTCCGCCATGTCAAGAAGATTACAATAAATGTTTTTCATACAAGCAAGAACTCATTTATTCCTGATGGTGGCCGACTCATAAACGACCGGTATATTTAACACACTTACACCTACAATAATAAATGCTTCACATACACATACAATAATAAATGCTTCACACACACCTACAATAATAACACCTACAATAATAAATGCTTCACATACACCTACAATAATAAATGCTTCACATACACCTACAATAATAAATGCTTCACACACACCTACAATAATAACACCTACAATAATAAATGCTTCACATACACCTACAATAATAAATGCTTCACATACACCTACAATAATAAATGCTTCACATACACCTACAATAATAAATGCTTCACATACACCTACAATAATAAATGCTTCACACACACCTACAATAATAAATGCTTCACACACACCTACAATAATAACACCTACAATAATAACACCTACAATAATAAATGCTTCACATACACCTACAATAATAAATGCTTCACATACACCTACAATAATAACACCTACAATAATAAATGCTTCACATACACCTACAATAATAAATGCTTCACATACACCTACAATAATAAATGCTTCACATACACCTACAATAATAAATGCTTCACATACACCTACAATAATAAATGCTTCACATACACCTACAATAATAACACCTACAATAATAAATGCTTCACATACACCTACAATAATATATATACACATCACACACTACAATGATATATATACACATCACATCTACAATGATATATATACACACACACACATCACATACACTACAATGTTATATACCGCCCTATAGCTCCTACCACATAAACCCTTATAGTGTCAACTCACCTGATGTCTTTAGTGACAGACCGAGCAACAGAACGGAGCCGAGGAAGATGAATACAATGCTCTAGAACAGACCTGGGCATTGTACGGCCCTTTGATTGGCTATGACCGTCCTGCGCTGACCGTCAGTCGTACAATGCCCAGGTCTGCACCCGTCTGTGCACTGAGCTCCCGTGCGATGACAGGAAGAGGGAGTAGGCGTGCACCCTCTCCCCTCCCCCGCCTTCTCTCTGCCGTGCAGTCTTAGAACCTCTGAAGGCAGAGGAGAAGCCGTGTATCCTGTCTCCCTCCACCCCCTCCCCTTAGCTCTAAACTCTGGCCGGGTGAGTGCTTCTGTGTTGTCTGTATATATTATATATATATATATATATATATATATATATATATAACATAAAGGATGACCGCAGCACTCAATAGTAGTGAAAAGATCAAAAAAGTGGCTTTATTCCAAAAGCAAACAGCAGCGACGTTTCGGTGTTCTCACAACACCATTCTCAAGCTTGCTGTTTGCTTTTGGAATAAAGCCACTTTTTTGATCTTTTCACTACTATTGAGTGCTGCGGTCATCCTTTATGTTTTGTATGAATTGGACCCAAGACCGGGCCCCTAGACTGCTTGCACCATATCCACTTTTTCGGAAGTGCTGCCTACCAAAAAGCTATATATATATATATATATATATATATATATATATATATATATATATATACATATACACATACACACACACACAATGTGTCTGTGTATATATGCGTGTGGTGTCTGTGTGTTGTCTGTGTATATATATGTGTCTGTGTGTATATGTGTCTGTATATATATGTGTCTGTGTGTCCGTGTGTATATGTGTGTGTGTTGTCTGTGTGTATATGTGTGTGTGTTGTCTGTGTGTCCATGTGTATGTGTGTGTGGTGTCTGTGTGTTGTATGTGTATATATGTGTCTGTGTGTGTGTATGTGTCTGTATATATATATGTGTGTGTGTGTTGTCTGTGTATATGTGTGTGTGTGTGTCCGTGTGTGTATATATATAGTGTGTGTGTGTGTTGTATGTGTATATATGTGTGTGTGTGTCCGTGTGTGTATATGTGTCTGTATATATATGTGTCTGTGTGTTGTCTGTGTATATGTGTGTGTGTCCGTGTGTGTTGTCTGTGTGGTGTCTGTGTATATATATGTGTCTGTGTATATATGTGTGTGTGTTGTCTGTGTGTGTTTATATGTGTATTTATAAGTGCCTGTCTCTGTATGTGTTGTCTGTGTCAGTGTGTGGTTGAGCTACCTAATCTGGGGGGGGGGGGGGGGGGGAACAACTAGGCTGCCTAATCTGGGGGGGAACAACTAGGCTGCCTAATCTGTGGGGGGGGGGGGGGAGGACAACTAGGCTGCCTAATCTGGGGGGGGGGGGGGAACAACTAGGCTGCCTAATCTGGGGGGGGGGACAACTAGGCTGCCTAATCTGGGGGGGGGGGGACAACTAGGCTGCCTAATCTGGGGGGGGGGGGGGAAACAACTAGGCTGCCTAATCTGGGGGGGAACATCTATGCTGCCTAATCTGGGGGGGGAACATCTAGGCTGCCTAATCTGGGGGGGGAACAACTAGGCTGCCTAATCTGGGGGGGGGGAACAACTAGGCTGCCTAATCTGGGGGAACATCTATGCTGCCTAATCTGGGGGAACATCTATGCTGCCTAATCTGGGGGGGGAACAACTAGGCTGCCTAATCTGGGGGGGAACAACTAGGCTGCCTAATCTGGGGGGGAACAACTAGGCTGCCTAATCTGGGGGGGAACAACTAGGCTGCCTAATCTGGGGGGGAACAACTAGGCTGCCTAATCTGGGGGGGAACAACTAGGCTGCCTAATCTGGGGGGGAACAACTAGGCTGCCTAATCTGGGGGAACAACTAGGCTGCCTAATCTGGGGGAACAACTAGGCTGCCTAATCTGGGGGAACAACTAGGCTGCCTAATCTGGGGGGGGGGGGAACAACTATGCTGCCTAATCTGGGGGGGGGGGGGACAACTAGGCTGCCTAATCTGGGGGGGGACAATTTGGCTGCCTAATCTGGGGGGGGCTGGGGACAACTAGGCTGCCTAATCTGGGGGGGGGGGGGGGAACAACTAGGCTGCCTAATCTGGGGGGGGAACAACTAGGCTGCCTAATCTGGGGGGGGGGGGAACAACTAGGCTGCCTAATCTGGGGGGGGGGGGGAACAACTAGGCTGCCTAATCTGGGGGGGGGGGGGGGGGAACAACTAGGCTGCCTAATCTGGGGGGGGGGGAACAGCTAGGCTGCCTAATCTGGGGGGGGGGGGGGAACAACTAGGCTGCCTAATCTGGGGGGAACAACTAGGCTGCCTAATCTGGGGGGAACAACTAGGCTGCCTAATCTGGGGGGGGGGGGGGGAACAACTAGGCTGCCTAATCTGGGGGGGGGGGGGACAACTATGCTGCCTAATCTGGAGGAGCAACTATGCTGCCTAATCTGGAGGAACAACTATGCTGCCTAATCTGGAGGAACAACTATGCTGCCTAATCTGGAGGAACAACTATGCTGCCTAATCTGGAGGATATATAGCCAAAAACAAAGAGACCCACAATACTAATATTATTTCAAAAGGTATAACAATCTTTATTAGACAATAAAAAACAAATAATTTAAAAATAGTAAAAGGCAGAGGATGACCTTACGCAGGAGACAACAAGTGCCAGTGGACCTGGTATGGGCGATGTAGGTATTCAGTCAAGAACATACATAATGTGAGACTGGCACGGCTGCACACTTATAATATCTAACATACATAATGTGAGACTGGCACGGCTGCACACTTATAATATCTAACATACATAATGTGAGACTGGCACGGCTGCACACTTATAATATCTAACATACATAATGTGAGACTGGCACGGCTGCACACTTATAATATCTAACATACATAATGTGAGACTGGCACGGCTGCACACTTATAATATCTAACATACATAATGTGAGACTGGCGCGGCTGCACACTTATAATATCTAACATACATAATGTGAGACTGGCACGGCTGCACACTCATAATATCTAACATACATAATGTAAGACTGGCACGGCTGCACACTCATAATATCTAACATACATAATGTAAGACTGGCACGGCTGCACACTTATAATATCGTAACAATAGATATAATATCTAACATACATAATGTGAGACTGGCACGGCTGCACACTTATAATATCTAACATACATAATGTGAGACTGGCACGGCTGCACACTTATAATATCTAACATACATAATGTGAGACTGGCACGGCTGCACACTTATAATATCTAACATACATAATGTGAGACTGGCACGGCTGCACACTTATAATATCGTAACAATAGATATAATATCTAACATACATAATGTAAGACTGGCACGGCTGCACACTTATAATATCTAACATACATAATGTGAGACTGGCACGGCTGCACACTTATAATATCTAACATACATAATGTGAGACTGGCACGGCTGCACACTTATAATATCTAACATACATAATGTGAGACTGGCACGGCTGCACACTCATAATATCTAACATACATAATGTAAGACTGGCACGGCTGCATACTTATAATATCTAACATACATAATGTAAGACTGGCACGGCTGCACACTTATAATATCTAACATACATAATGTGAGACTGGCACGGCTGCACACTTATAATATCGTAACAATAGATATAATATCTAACATACATAATGTAAGACTGGCACGGCTGCACACTTATAATATCTAACATACATAATGTGAGACTGGCACGGCTGCACACTCATAATATCTAACATACATAATGTAAGACTGGCACGGCTGCATACTTATAATATCTAACATACATAATGTAAGACTGGCACGGCTGCACACTTATAATATCTAACATACATAATGTGAGACTGGCACGGCTGCACACTTATAATATCTAACATACATAATGTAAGACTGGCACGGCTGCACACTCATAATATCTAACATACATAATGTAAGACTGGCACGGCTGCACACTTATAATATCTAGCATACATAATGTGAGACTGGCACGGCTGCACACTTATAATATCGTAACAATAGATATAATATCTAACATACATAATGTGAGACTGGCACGGCTGCACACTTATAATATCTAACATACATAATGTGAGACTGGCACGGCTGCACACTTATAATATCTAACATACATAATGTGAGACTGGCACGGCTGCATACTTATAATATCTAACATACATAATGTGAGACTGGCACGGCTGCACACTTATAATATCTAACATACATAATGTGAGACTGGCACGGCTGCACACTTATAATATCTAACATACATAATGTGAGACTGGCACGGCTGCACACTCATAATATCTAACATACATAATGTGAGACTGGCACGGCTGCACACTTATAATATCTAACATACATAATGTAAGACTGGCACGGCTGCACACTCATAATATCTAACATACATAATGTGAGACTGGCACGGCTGCACACTTATAATATCTAACATACATAATGTGAGACTGGCACGGCTGCACACTTATAATATCTAACATACATAATGTGAGACTGGCACGGCTGCACACTTATAATATCTAACATACATAATGTGAGACTGGCACGGCTGCACACTTATAATATCGTAACAATAGATATAATATCTAACATACATAATGTGAGACTGGCACGGCTGCACACTTATAATATCTAACATACATAATGTGAGACTGGCACGGCTGCACACTTATAATATCTAACATACATAATGTGAGACTGGCACGGCTGCACACTTATAATATCGTAACAATAGATATAATATCTAACATACATAATGTAAGACTGGCACGGCTGCACACTTATAATATCGTAACAATAGATATAATATCTAACATACATAATGTAAGACTGGCACGGCTGCATACTTATAATATCTAACATACATAATGTGAGACTGGCACGCCTGCACACTTATAATATCTAACATACATTGATGTAACATAGGGAGCAGCAATGCAATATATATAAACATAAATAGGGACCCAAGATGGGTGATACCTAAAGAGACTACCTGTCATATACCCAAAGGCCAGGAACACCAAGCACCAACACCCCAACGCACGTTTCGCGTATGGGCTTCGTCAGGGGGCGTGTCCTGATTCCCAAAAGAGGCAAGTATATAAGGGCTAACATGCCCAATCAACATCCGCAGATCATGGTGATGGACAGTCGTCAAGGCCAATAAGATCCAGCCGATCGATAAAGGTCAGACCGGGTAGGGTAAGTAAAAACCGCGCAATTATCTGTAGGCCGGAAAAAGGGGGCATCCCTCCTCATGAGCCGGAAGTCCTGCGCTAAAAGATGACGGCATCTATATTTCCGGCGTCCCGAGGTGACGCACGGAGCATCATCCATACTAAACGGGCAACACAAATACGGCGCCCGCCAGTGCGGGCATGGCTCCACAAAAATGGCAGTGCAGTTAGTCGCGCGCATGCGCCCAGAAGGGCGCACGCACACAACGTAGGGGAGCCCATGCCATCGCGCACGCGTCGGATATCGGCGCACGCGTGATAGGAATGGGCTCCACAAAGATGGCGCCGGAGCGGTGAGCGGAGACAATAATGCCATGAATGGCGACACTGGGAGGAGACGCTCGAAAGACCAGATAGCTATAAAGAATAGCAGCGTCATAATGTAAAGGGGAGGGTTAGAAAGGTTTAACATATAAATAAATAAAAACAAATGAATAAAAATAGAAAATAGGGGAGATGAGGAAGAACCACCGCACGTGAAAAAAGTGTGTGAAAATAGGAAAATGAGCAAAATAAGATAAAGACACCTAAGAATGAAAAAAATAAATAAACACCTATAATGAACAGAAAAATAAAGGGAAATAAATAAATAAACACCTATAATGAACATAAAAATAAAGGGAAATAAATAAATAAACACAAGGTTAGTCAGATAGAAAATTGGGTGTGAATATTAACAATTCATAAAAAATAGATAATATCAATAAACTGAGGGTGAATGTGAGTTTATAAAAGTATAAATATAATGGACTACGTGAAGAGGTGTGATAAAACGCACATGTCAAATTTATAGGTGTATATGGGCGTATAAAAAAGTGACACGTGGAACACACAAGAGATATATGACAAATGTGATCCAGACTGATGAGGATGATAACCCCATAATAACGTAATATTAGATAGTGATATTAAGATGTGAGTGTATGGGCAATCGTACCCACAGAGTGCCAGAAGTGCAAGAATTGTGCATATATATGTGTGTATGGGCAATAATAGCCAAGATAGATCTAAAAAGGGACATGTGCAGTACAAAAAGTATCAAATGTAAATGTGCAAAAATGGATAGAAAGATGTGAAAAGATAAAAAGAAGTAATGATTTAATAAATATTGTTAATAATGATGATGATCAATTATATGAACAATATCCCCTATAATATATATATATATAAATTCATAAACAAATTGAACCCCAATATTAGTCAAGCGTAGCTAAACTAGACAAAAATAAGTATACAAATAGTAGTGCTTGGTGGTATCGGCCTGTGGGTATATGACTAGAAGGACGAGTACATCATCATGACCTGGCGGAGAAAAGAAAAGGACAGAAGATATAAAACCAAATAAAAACATAACACAATACCTCAAGAGAGGAACAGGATCACGATCTAGAGTATAATACATGTAATAATACGGTAGATTTAAGGAGAATTAAAATTAAATGAATGGTACAAAACTAACATGGTCATTAAGTCCCAAGGGTGCCAATGTTTTCAGACGATAGATCCAACGGGTTTCTAACTGTGCCAAGCGCAATTTCCAATTACCTCCCCTGGAGCCCACGTTTACCATGTCAATTCCACTTGGGTCACATGCGTGAAATAGCTTGAAATGACGTGGAATAGTGGTAAGTTTATGTGGGTCCATTTCATCCTTTGCGGCCACGATCCCAAGACGAAATCCGCGAGAGGTCATACCCACATAAATCAGGCCACATGGGCAAGTTACATGGTAAACGACACCTGAGGTTTGACAGTTTATCTTATGAGTGATGGAAAATCGACGTGTCCCGTTTGAGTCAGAGAATTCGGGATCCGTACAGATATTGGGGCATGTGACACATTTACCACATGGGGCGCATCCCCATTTGGGGGGTTTCTTGGGAACTCTCTGATAGCTCCTCACCAACATATCACGGAGATTAGGAGATCTCCTAAATGTGATGGATGGTTGGGGAGGTAAATAGAATTTCAAAGTAGGGTCTAGTAGCAATATATCCCAAAATGTACTCAAGATGTCATGAAGCTGTGGGACCTGTGCGTGGAATCCCGAAATAAGCCTCACCTGATATCAGCGGTGGATTCACTCGTCCTATGCCGCAATAGATCTTCCCTTTTCGCGTGTTTAGCTCTTAGATAGGCTCTTCTGATCCATTGTTCTTTATATCTGGAGGAACAACTACCCGGCCCTTCACAATTATTTATTTCTAATGTGGCCCCATGGAAAAATAATTGCCCACCCTGCTCTAGAAGATGATGTCCTGTATACAATGCTCTAGAAGATGATGTCCTGTATACAATGCTCTACAAGATGAACACGTCATGTATATATATATCCCCTGTATACAATGCTCTAGAAGATGAACACGTCCTGTATATATATATCCCCTGTATACAATGCTCTAGAAGATGAAGACGTCCTGTATACAATGCTCTAGAAGATGATGTCCTGTATACAATGCTCTAGAAGATGAACACGTCCTGTATACAATGCTCTAGAAGATGATGTCCTGTATATACATCCCCTGTATACAATGCTCTAGAAGATGAACATGTCCTGTATATATATATATATCCCCTGTATACAATGCTCTAGAAGATGAACACGTCCTGTATACAATGCTCTAGAAGATGAACACGTCCTGTATACAATGCTCTAGAAGATGAACACGTCCTGTATACAATGCTCTAGAAGATGATGTCCTGTATATACATCCCCTGTATACAATGCTCTAGAAGATGAACATGTCCTGTATATATATATCCCCTGTATACAATGCTCTAGAAGATGAAGACGTCCTGTATATATATATCCCCTGTATACAATGCTCTAGAAGATGAAGACGTCCTGTATATATATATATCCCCTGTATACAATGCTCTAGAAGATGAAGACGTCCTGTATATATATATCCCCTGTATACAATGCTCTAGAAGATGAACACGTCCTGTATATATATATATATATCCCCTGTATACAATGCTCTAGAAGATGAAGACGTCCTGTATACAATGCTCTAGAAGATGATGTCCTGTATATATATCCCCTGTATACAATGCTCTAGAAGAGGAAGACGTCCTGTATATATATATCCCCTGTATACAATGCTCTAGAAGATGAACACGTCCTGTATATATATATCCCCTGTATACAATGCTCTAGAAGATGAACACGTCCTGTATATATATATATATATATATATATCCCCTGTATACAATGCTCTAGAAGAGGAAGACGTCCTGTATATATATATCCCCTGTATACAATGCTCTAGAAGATGAACACGTCCTGTATATATATATATCCCCTGTATACAATGCTCTAGAAGATGAACACGTCCTGTATATATATCCCCTGTATACAATGCTCTAGAAGAGGAAGACGTCCTGTATATATATATCCCCTGTATACAATGCTCTAGAAGATGAACACGTCCTGTATATATATATCCCCTGTATACAATGCTCTAGAAGATGAACACGTCCTGTATATATATATATATATATATATATATATATATCCCCTGTATACAATGCTCTAGAAGAGGAAGACGTCCTGTATATATATATCCCCTGTATACAATGCTCTAGAAGATGAACACGTCCTGTATATATATATATATCCCCTGTATACAATGCTCTAGAAGATGAACACGTCCTGTATATATATATCCCCTGTATACAATGCTCTAGAAGATGAACACGTCCTGTATATATATATATCCCCTGTATACAATGCTCTAGAAGATGAACACGTCCTGTATATATATATATATATATATATATATATATATATCCCCTGTATACAATGCTCTAGAAGAGGAAGACGTCCTGTATATATATATCCCCTGTATACAATGCTCTAGAAGATGAACACGTCCTGTATATATATATATCCCCTGTATACAATGCTCTAGAAGATGAACACGTCCTGTATATATATATACCCTTCTTCTCCCTAATAGGACCTGCTCTATATCAGCTACATGCCGGAGATATAGGACCTGTGATGATGTCACCATCATGTGACCACTACTGGAGGGGCGGAGCTGACCAGGATAGAGAAGATTGTGGAGAAAGGACCTGTGTTGATGTCACCATCATGTGACCAGTGCTGGAGGGGCGGAGCTACAACTGATAGAGAAGGGTAGATGCTATTTCCTAGCCAGCTAAAGGACCTCTGATGATGTCATGATCATGTGACCAGCCATGTGACTAAAATCGAGTAGGCGGAGCCAGTCTAGTTTGTAGGAAACAATAGATTTGGCGGTTATGAGAAGTGATAGTCTGCAGGGGGGCCAAGGGATAGTCTGCAGGGGGGGCAAAGGGATAGTCTGCAGGGGGGCCAAGGGATAGTCTGCAGGGGGGGGGGCAAGGGATAGTCTGCAGGGGGGCCAAGGGATAGTCTGCAGGGGGGGGGGCAAGGGATAGTCTGCAGGGGGGCCAAGGGATAGTCTGCAGGGGGGCAAAGGGATAGTCTGCAGGGGGGCCAAGGGATAGTCTGCAGGGGGGGGGGCAAGGGATAGTCTGCAGGGGGGCCAAGGGATAGTCTGCAGGGGGGCCAAGGGATAGTCTGCAGGGGGGGGGGCAAGGGATAGTCTGCAGGGGGGCCAAGGGATAGTCTGCAGGGGGGCAAAGGGATAGTCTGCAGGGGGGCCAAGGGATAGTCTGCAGGGGGGGGGGGCAAGGGATAGTCTGCAGGGGGGGCAAGGGATAGTCTGCAGGGGGGCCAAGTGATAGTCTGCAGGGGGGCAAAGGGATAGTCTGCAGGGGGGCCAAGGGATAGTCTGCAGGGGGGGGGCAAGGGATAGTCTGCAGGGGGGGGGGGCAAGGGATAGTCTGCAGGGGGGCCAAGTGATAGTCTGCAGGGGGGCCAAGGGATAGTCTGCAGGGGGGCCAAGGGATAGTCTGCAGGGGGGCCAAGTGATAGTCTGCAGGGGGGCCAAGTGATAGTCTGCAGGGGGGCCAAGTGATAGTCTGCAGGGGGGCCAAGTGATAGTCTGCAGGGGGGCCAAGTGATAGTCTGCAGGGGGGCCAAGTGATAGTCTGCAGGGGGGCCAAGTGATAGTCTGCAGGGGGGCCAAGGGATAGTCTGCAGGGGGGGGGGGCAAGTGATAGTCTGCAGGGGGGCCAAGTGATAGTCTGCAGGGGGGCCAAGGGATAGTCTGCAGGGGGGCCAAGGGATAGTCTGCAGGGGGGGGGGGGGCCAAGGGATAGTCTGCAGGGGGGCCAAGGGATAGTCTGCAGGGGGGCCAAGTGATAGTCTGCAGGGGGGCCAAGTGATAGTCTGCAGGGGGGCCAAGTGATAGTCTGCAGGGGGGCCAAGTGATAGTCTGCAGGGGGGCCAAGGGATAGTCTGCAGGGGGGCCAATTGATAGTCTGCAGGGGGGCCAAGTGATAGTCTGCAGGGGGGCCAATTGATAGTCTGCAGGGGGGCCAATTGATAGTCTGCAGGGGGGCCAAGTGATAGTCTGCAGGAGGGCCAAGTGATAGTCTGCAGGAGGGCCAAGTGATAGTCTGCAGGGGGGCCAATTGATAGTCTGCAGGGGGGCCAATTGATAGTCTGCAGGGGGGCCAATTGATAGTCTGCAGGGGGGCCAAGTGATAGTCTGCAGGGGGGGCAAGTGATAGTCTGCAGGAGAGAGATGGGGGGGAGGTTGCTGTAATGCTCTGCAGGAGAGAGATGGGGGGGAGGTTGCTGTAATGCTCTGCAGGAGAGAGATGGGGGGAGGTTGGTGTAATGCTCTGCAGGAGAGAGATGGGGGGAGGTTGGTGTAATGCTCTGCAGGAGAGAGATGGGGGGGAGGTTGCTGTAATGCTCTGCAGGAGAGAGATGGGGGGAGGTTGCTGTAATGCTCTGCAGGAGAGAGATGGGGGGAGGTTGGTGTAATGCTCTGCAGGAGAGAGATGGGGGGAGGTTGGTGTAATGCTCTGCAGGAGAGAGATGGGGGAGGTTGGTGTAATGCTCTGCAGGAGAGAGATGGGGAGGTTGGTGTAATGCTCTGCAGGAGAGAGATGGGGGAGGTTGGTGTAATGCTCTGCAGGAGAGAGATGAGGGGGGGAGGTTGGTGTAATGCTCTGCAGGAGAGAGATGGGGGAGGTTGCTGTAATGCTCTGCAGGAGAGAGATGGGGGGAGGTTGGCGAAATGCTCTGCAGGAGAGAGATGGGGGAGGTTGGCGTAATGCTCTGCAGGAGAGAGATGGGGGGAGGTTGGTGTAATGCTCTGCAGGAGAGAGATGGGGGGGAGGTTGGTGTAATGCTCTGCAGGAGAGAGATGGGGTCCTGGGACAGTGTTCCTATATACAGGAGAAGTAGTACTGTGCAGTGTTCATATATACAGGAGAAGTAGTACTGTGCAGTGTTCATATATACAGGAGAAGTAGTACTGAGCAGTGTCCATATATACAGGAGAAGTGGTACTGTGCAGTGTTCATATATACAGGAGAAGTACTGAGCAGTGTCCATATATACAGGAGAAGTACTGTGCAGTGTCCATATATACAGGAGAAGTGGTACTGTGCAGTGTTCATATATACAGGAGAAGTACTGAGCAGTGTCCATATATACAGGAGAAGTACTGTGCAGTGTTTATATATACAGGAGAAGTAGTACTGTGCAGTGTCCATATATACAGGAGAAGTGGTACTGAGCAGTGTCCATATATACAGGAGAAGTACTGTGCAGTGTCCATATATACAGGAGAAGTGGTACTGTGCAGTGTTCATATATACAGGAGAAGTACTGTGCAGTGTCCATATATACAGGAGAAGTAGTACTGTGCAGTGTTCATATATACAGGAGAAGTGGTACTGAGCAGTGTCCATATATACAGGAGAAGTACTGTGCAGTGTCCATATATACAGGAGAAGTGGTACTGTGCAGTGTTCATATATACAGGAGAAGTACTGAGCAGTGTCCATATATACAGGAGAAGTACTGTGCAGTGTTTATATATACAGGAGAAGTAGTACTGTGCAGTGTCCATATATACAGGAGAAGTGGTACTGAGCAGTGTCCATATATACAGGAGAAGTACTGAGCAGTGTCCATATATACAGGAGAAGTGGTACTGAGCAGTGTCCATATATACAGAAGTGGTACTGAGCAGTGTCCATATATACAGAAGTAGTACTGAGCAGTGTTCATATACACAGGAGAAGTACTGAGCAGTGTCCATATATACAGGAGAAGTGGTACTGAGCAGTGTCCATATATACAGGAGAAGTACTGAGCAGTGTCCATATATACAGGAGAAGTGGTACTGAGCAGTGTCCATATATACAGGAGAAGTAGTACTGAGCAGTGGACACAGAAGTACTACTGAGTAGTGTTTATACAGAAGTTGTACTGTGCAGTGTCCATATATACAGGAGTAGTAGTACTGTGCAGTGTTCATATATACAGGAGAAGTACTGAGCAGTGTCCATATATACAGGAGAAGTACTGTGCAGTGTTTATATATACAGGAGAAGTAGTACTGTGCCGTGTCCATATATACAGGAGAAGTGGTACTGAGCAGTGTCCATATATACAGGAGAAGTACTGAGCAGTGTCCATATATACAGGAGAAGTGGTACTGTGCAGTGTTCATATATACAGGAGAAGTACTGAGCAGTGTCCATATATACAGGAGAAGTACTGTGCAGTGTTTATATATACAGGAGAAGTAGTACTGTGCAGTGTCCATATATACAGGAGAAGTGGTACTGAGCAGTGTCCATATATACAGGAGAAGTACTGAGCAGTGTCCATATATACAGGAGAAGTGGTACTGAGCAGTGTCCATATATACAGAAGTGGTACTGAGCAGTGTCCATATATACAGAAGTAGTACTGAGCAGTGTTCATATACACAGGAGAAGTACTGAGCAGTGTCCATATATACAGGAGAAGTGGTACTGAGCAGTGTCCATATATACAGGAGAAGTACTGAGCAGTGTCCATATATACAGGAGAAGTGGTACTGAGCAGTGTCCATATATACAGGAGAAGTAGTACTGAGCAGTGGACACAGAAGTACTACTGAGTAGTGTTTATACAGACGTTGTACTGTGCAGTGTCCATATATACAGGAGTAGTAGTACTGTGCAGTGTTCATATATACAGGAGAAGTAGAACTGAGAAGTGTCCATATATACAGGAGAAGTAGTACTGTGCAGTGTTCATATATACAGGAGAAGTAGTACTGTGCAGTGTTCATATATACAGGAGAAGTAGTACTGTGCAGTGTTCATATATACAGGAGAAGTAGTACTGTGCAGTGTTCATATATACAGGAGAAGTAGTACTGTGCAGTGTTCAAATATACAGGAGAAGTAGTACTGTGCAGTGTTCATATATACAGGAAAAGTAGAACTGAGAAGTGTCCATATATACAGGAGAAGTAGTACTGTGCAGTGTTCATATATACAGGAGAAGTGGTACTGAGCAGTGTTCATATATACAGGAGAAGTGGTACTGAGCAGTGTCCATATATACAGGAGAAGTAGTACTGAGCAGTGTTCCTATATACAGGAGAAGTGGTACTGTGCAGTGTTGATATATACAGGAGTAGTACTGTGCAGTGTCCATATATACAGGAGTAGTACTGTGCAGTGTCCATATATACAGGACAGGAGAAGTGGTACTGAGCAGTGTCCATTTATACAGGAGAAGTGGTACTGAGCAGTGTCCATTTATACAGGAGAAGTAGTACTGAGCAGTGTCCATATATACAGGAGAAGTAGTACTGAGCAGTGTTCATATATACAGAAGTAGTTCTGTGCAGTGTTGATATATACAGAAGTACTACTGAGCAGTGTTTATACAGAAGTTGTACTGTGCAGTGTTCATATATACAGGAGAAATAATACTGAGCAGTGCCCGTATATACAGGAGAAGTAATACTGAGCAGTGTCCGTATATACAGAAGTAGTACTGAGCAGTGTCCATATATACAGGAGAAGTAATACTGAGCAGTGTCCTTATATACAGAAGTAGTACTGAGCAGTGTCCATATATACAGGAGAAGTAGTACTGAGCAGTATTCATATATACAGGAGAAGTAATACTGAGCAGTGTCCATATATACAGCAGAAGTAGTACTGTGCAGTGTCCATATATACAGGAGAAGTAGTACTGTGCAGTGTTCATATATACAGGAAAAGTAGTTCTGTGCAGTGTTCATATATACAGGAGAAGTAGTACTGTGCAGTGTTCATATATACAGGAGAAGTAATACTGAGCAGTGTCCATATATACAGGATAAGTAGTACTGAGCAGTGTCCAAATATACAGGAGAAGTAGTACTGTGCAGTGTTCATATATACAGGAGAAGTAGTACTGAGCAGTGTCCATATATACAGGAGAAGTACTGAGCAGTGTTCATATATACAGAAGTACTGAGCAGTGTTCATATATACAGGAGAAGTAGTACTGTGCAGTGTTCATATATACAGAAGTAGTACTGTGCAATGTTCATATATACAGGAGAAGTAGTACTGTGCAGTGTTCATATATACAGGAGAAGTAGTTCTGTGCAGTGTTCATATATACAGGAGAAGTAGTACTGTGCAGTGGCCATATATACAGGAGAAGTAATACTGAGCAGTGTCCATATATACAGGAGAAGTAGTACTGAACAGTGTCCATATATACAGGAGAAGTAGTACTGTGCAGTCTTCATATATACAGAAGTACTGAGCAGTGTTCATATATACAGGAGAAGTGGTACTGTGCAGTGTTCCTATATACAGGAGTAGTACTGTGCAGTGTCCATATATACAGGAGTAGTACTGTGCAGTGTCCATATATACAGGACAGGAGAAGTGGTACTGTGCAGTGTATATATACAGGACAGGAGAAGTGGTACTGTGCAGTGTTCATATATACAGGAGAAGTGGTACTGTGCAGTGTTCATACATACAGGAGAAGTAATACTGAGCAGTGTTTATATATACAGGAGAAGTGGTACTGTGCAGTGTTCATATATACAGGAGAAGTGGTACTGAGCAGTGTCCATATATACAGGAGAAGTAGAACTGAGCAGTGTCCATATATACAGGAGAAGTAGAACTGAGCAGTGTCCATATATACAGGAGAAGTAGAACTGAGCAGTGTCCATATATACAGGAGAAGTGGTACTGTGCAGTGTTCATATATACAGGAGAAGTGGTACTGAGCAGTGTCCATATATACAGGAGAAGTAGTACTGAGCAGTGTCCATATATACAGGAGAAGTGGTACTGTGCAGTGTTCCTATATACAGGAGAAGTGGTACTGTGCAGTGTTGATATATACAGGAGTAGTACTGTGCAGTGTCCATATATACAGGAGTAGTACTGTGCAGTGTCCATGTATACTGAAGTAGTACTGTGCAGTGTCCATATATACAGGAGAATAGTACAGTACAGTGTCCATATATACAGGACAGGAGAAGTGGTACTGTGCAGTGTATATATACAGAAGTGGTACTGAGCGGTGTTTATATATACAGGAGAAGTAGTACTGTGCAGTGTATATATACAGGACATGAGAAGTGGTACTGTGCAGTGTATATATACAGGACAGGAGAAGTGGTACTGTGCAGTGTTCATATATACAGGAGAAGTGGTACTGTGCAGTGTTCATATGTACAGGAGAAGTAATACTGAGCAGTGTTTATATATACAGGAGAAGTGGTACTGTGCAGTGTTCATATATACAGAAGTGGTACTGTGCAGTGTTCATATATACAGGAGAAGTAATACTGAGCAGTGTCCATATATACAGGAGAAGTGGTACTGTGCAGTGTTCATATATACAGGAGAAGTGGTACTGTGCAGTGTTCCTATATACAGGAGAAGTGGTACTGTGAAGTGTTCATATATACAGGAGAAGTGGTACTGTGCAGTGTTCCTATATACAGGAGAAGTGGTACTGTGCAGTGTTCATATATACACGGGAAGTAGTACTGTGCAGTGTCCATATGTACAGGAGAAGTGGTACTGTGCAGTGTTCCTATATACAGAAGTGGTACTGTGCAGTGTTCATATATACAGGAGAAGTGGTACTGTGCAGTGTTCATATATACAGTAGAAGTAATACTGAGCAGTGTCTATATATCCAGGAGAAGTAGTACTGTGCAGTGTCCATATGTACAGGAGAAGTGGTACTGTGCAGTGTTCCTATATACAGGAGAAGTGGTACTGTGCAGTGTTCCTATATACAGGAGAAGTAGTACTGTGCAGTGTTCCTATATACAGGAGAAGTGGTACTGTGGAGTGTCCGTATATACAGAAGTAGTACTGTGCAGTGTCCATACATACAGGCGAAGTAGTACTGTGCAGTGTTCATATATACAGGAGAAGTGGTACTGTGCAGTGTCCATATATACAGAAGTAGTACTGTGCAGTGTCCGTATATACAGAAGTAGTACTGTGCAGTGTCCATATATACAGGAGAAGTGGTACTGTGCAGTGTTCATATATACAGGAGAAGTAGTACTGTGCAGTGTCCATATATACAGGAGAAGTGATACTGTGCAGTGTCCATATATACAGGAGAAGTGATACTGTGCAGTGTCCGTATATACAGTAGTACTGTGCAGTGTCCGTATATACAGAAGTAGTACTGTGCAGTGTCCGTATATACAGAAGTAGTACTGTGCAGTGTCCGTATATACAGGAGTAGTAATGTGCAGTGTGTATATATATATATATATATATATATATATATATATATATATATATATACATACATACAGGAGAAGTAGTACTGTGCAGTGTCCGCATATACAGTAGAAGTAGTACTGTGCAGTGTTTATATATATATATATATATATATATATATATATATATATATATATACAGGAGAAGTAGTACTGTGCAGTGTCCGTATATACAGGATAAGTAATACTGTGTAGTGTTCATATATACAGGAGAAGTAATACTGAGCAGCGTTTATATATACATGAGAAGAAGTACTGTGCAGATTCCATATATACACAGGAGAATTAGTACTATGCAGTGTTCATGTATACAGATGTAGTACTGTGCAGTGTCCGTATATAGAGAAGTAGTACTGGAGAAGTAGTATACAGGAGAAGTAGTACTGTGCAGTGTTCATATATACAGAAGTAGTACTGTGCAGTGTTCATATATACAGGAGAAGTAGTACTGTGCAGTATCCATATATACAGAAGTAGTACTGTGCAGTGTTCATATATACAGGAGAAGTAGTACTGTGCAGTGTTCATATATACAGGAGTAGCACTGTGCAGTGTTCATATATACAGGAGAAGTAGTACTGTGCAGTGTCCGTATATATAGAGTAGTACTGTGCAATGTCCGTATATTGAGTAGTACTGTGCTGTGTCCGTATATACAGAAGTAGTACTGTGCAATGTCCGTATATAGAGAAGTAGTACTGTGCAATGTCCGTATATAGAGAGGTAGTACTGTGCAGTGTCTGTATATACACGAGAAGTAATACTGTGCAGTGTTCATATATACAGAAGTAATACTGAGCAGTGTTTATACAGAAGGTGTACTGTGCAGTGTCCATATATACAGGAGTAGTACTGTGCAGTGCCCATATATACAGGAGAAGTAGTACTGTGCAGTGCCCGTATATACGGGAGAAGTAGTACTGTGCAGTGCCCGTAGATACAGAACTAGTACTGCGCAGTGTTCATATATACAGGAGAAGTAGTACTGTACAGTGCCCGTATATACAGAAGTAGTACTGTGCAGTGTCCTTATATACAGGAGAAGTAGTACTGTGCAGTATCAGTATATACAGAAGTAGTACTGTGCATTGTCTTGGCCCCCATCACCTCCAGTGTGTCACCTCTCTGCTGTGGGTACAGGCGTTTCTTGTGTTCTGGACCTTGTTGTGCACCAGGTCCTGGTCGTGCGGTGACAGTCCGTGGATGACCATTAGGTATATATACAGGAGAAGTAGTACTGTGCAGTGTCCGCATATACAGGAGAAGTAGTTCTGTGCAGTGTCCGTATATACAGAAGTAGTACTGTGCAGTGTCCGTATATACAGGAGTAGTACTGTGCAGTGTCCGTATATACAGGAGAAGTAGTACTGTGCAGTGTCAGTGTATACAGGAGTAGTACTGTGCAGTGTCCGTATATACAGGAGTAGTACTGTGCAGTGTCCGTATATACAGGAGAAGCAGTACTGTGCAGTGTCCGTATATACAGGAGAAGTAGTACTGTGCAGTATCTGTATATACAGAAGTAGTACTGTGCAGTGTCCGTATATACAGGAGAAGTAGTACTGGGCATTGTCTTGGCCCCCATCACCTCCAGTGTGTCACCTCTCTGCTGTGGGTACAGGCGTTTCTTGTGTTCAGGACCTTGTTGTGCACCAGGTCCTGGTCATGCGGTGACAGTCCGTGGATGACCATTAGGTATATATACAGGAGAAGTAGTACTGTGCAGTGTCCGTATATACAGGAGAAGTAGTACTGTGCATTGTCTTGGCCCCCATCACCTCCAGTGTGTCACCTCTCTGCTGTGGGTACAGGCGTTTCTTGTGTTCTGGACCTTGTTGTGCACCAGGTCCTGGTCGTGCGGTGACAGTCCATGGATGACCATTAGGTATCGGTAGTTACAGGCGCCCCATTTGGCGTTGTGTTTGGTGAACCTTGCACTTGTCTTGGCGGTGATGCCGGCTCTGTCGGCCAGGATGCCCACATATGCGTCTTCTACGGGGATCGGCGCCATCCTCCCGGCTGTATCCAATATGATCCTGATGGCGTCTAAGGATAAGATGTATCCGATCCCGCTGGCGTAGGGTGGGTACACCTCCGGCCCGTACTCCTGGGGGGACACAAACCATTTACTGGCGGGGTCCCGGATCACCACCCGCTTGTGTTTGGGGAAGACGGAGCCCACGTACAGGCGTCTGCTGGCACCGCGCCGGCTCAGGAAGGACGGCAGCCGCTGAGTGTTCACGTAGCAGTCGTCATCCGTCTTCAGGACGTGGGCCGCCTGGCACCTCTCCGCCGCCCACTTCATCCCATGTATGACCTTTAGGGTCAGGTTGCGGTAAGTGTCCACGTAGTTACCCATCAGAATATCGCCGTGGACCTCCTGCTCGTTGTGTATTCGCCAATCTACAACCACGTCCAAAGGGCGTCCAACCAAGAAGACCACCTGCCAAGGGTATGTGGACCCCTCGTACTGCGCCCAGGTTCTCCGTATCGCTGTCCGGGAGGCGCGGTGCTGAGGATGTGAGGTCACCAGGATCAGGAGGCCCAGGCCGGACCGGCACCGCGGCTCAGGGAGGTCAGAGGTCATCAGGCTGGAGGAGTCCACCCCTTCTCTGCTGGAGAAGAGTTCAGAAAGGCCCCAGAGGAGGAGGAGAGTGAGGAAGGCCGAGAAACAGAGCAGAACCCTCAGCAACCAAGATGTCCGCACCGCCATGACCGCCGGAATAACCGAGAGCGAGATCACCGACCTTTACACTATAACACAACGCACTGAGCTCAGCGTTACCTGCGACCTCTGGACTCTGTGGGGTCACAGCACCGAGATCAGCGACAGAGCAGGAATTCTAGGGAGGGAGATGGATAATGGGGAGGGGGTTGGGTGATGGTGGTGTGGATTGGGCAGAGGGGGGTGATGGTGGTGTGGTGTCCCAGTACCGCATTTCATACGGTACTTATTTATCTATGGGTCCCCGTAGCCAGAGTCCCTAGGACTTAGTAATATGTTAGTCAGTCCGCCCCTAGTCGCCTCTATTATAGTGTATAGATTTCTAATTAGTCCATAGAATAATGTATATAGTATTATTTCTGTATATAAATGGTTAATTACTGGTTTCCATGGTGTCGCAGAGCCTTCAGGTCATGTGATGCGTTCCAAGCCTCGTTCTGGATGCGTTCCAGACCTCACTTTGGTATCTTTAGCCTCATTTTGGGTTTATGCAATGTATATAGATCCTGTGATGTAAGCAATCCCATGATACCATGTAAAGTGAATGGCAGACATTCGGACCAATCAGAATCGCCCTGCCCATATAAGGGAGCGGCGGCCATCTTCTCGCTCTCTTTCTCCTGGCTCTTGATGAGAGACGACCTATATCGCAGTAATCACAGTGAGTTAGGCCTGAGCCTTGTGGCAACGTCTGAATGATCTAAATTATAGAGTTTGTCATCCCCTAAGCACTCTGCAGTATCACCGGACCCAATATTTCCCCTAAATCCGGACGGATCTGCACATCACTCCCTAAATTCAGAGACTACAAGTATAATGCAAGGTCCGCAACTCCTGCCAGTCACTAAGCAACCTAAGAACTGTTATATGAGACTGTTACTACGCATTGGATATTACAAGCACTGCAGTAAAGTTATTCAAGTTAACGTTAAATCTGCTTGTGGACCTTCAGTCATTTCATTGCACCTATCGCTTCTGGGAAGGGCGGCGATAGGCCGGAACATAGATTCAGCATACCAGCCCTCACCCTGGCATCACGAGTAGTGACTGGGTTAATATTAACCCCTCATATACCAACACCATTCCATCCCTACCATACACCCCCCAAGGGCTACCACAGTGGTGTTAATGGGGCAGAGGGGGGGGGGGGGGTGTAATGGTGGGGGGGGGGAGGGGTTGATGTGGCGAGGGGGTTGGGTAATGGTGGTGTTGATGGGAGGGGGGGGGATGAGGAGGGGATTGGGTAATGGTGGTGTTGATGGGGCAGAGAGGGGGGTGATGTGCACCAATACCAAGTTATTCCTTATAATTCTTGCCCCGTTTCGGAGGTAACTGTAATGGGGGGCAGGGGGATCTGTTGCCATGGTTGGTAGATCTGTACATGAGATGGACCCAGGAAGATGGGGGGAGGCTTAGATGTGGACCCCTGTGAACTGAGGAGCGGATGTGAGGACCGGACCTCCCAGGGGACCTGAGGGACCACTAGACGTGGAGCTGTTATCTGTGGACTTAGATGTGGACCCCTGTGAACTGAGGAGCGGATGTGAGGACCGGACCTCCCAGGGGACCTGAGGGACCACTAGACGTGGAGCTGTTATCTGTGGACCCCTGTGAACTGAGGAGCGGATGTGAGGACCGGACCTCCCAGGGGACCTGAGGGACCACTAGACGTGGAGCTGTTATCTGTGGACCCCTGTGAACTGAGGAGCGGATGTGAGGACCGGACCTCCCAGGGGACCTGAGGGACCACTAGACGTGGAGCTGTTATCTGTGGACTTAGATGTGGACCCCTGTGAACTGAGGAGCGGATGTGAGGACCGGACCTCCAGAGGACCTGAGGGACCACTAGACGTGGAGCTGTTATCTGTGGACCCCTGTGAACTGAGGAGCGGATGTGAGGACCGGACCTCCCAGGGGACCTGAGGGACCACTAGACGTGGAGCTGTTATCTGTGGACTTAGATGTGGACCCCTGTGAACTGAGGAGCGGATGTGAGGACCGGACCTCCCAGGGGACCTGAGGGACCACTAGACGTGGAGCTGTTATCTGTGGACCCCTGTGAACTGAGGAGCGGATGTGAGGACCGGACCTCCCAGGGGACCTGAGGGACCACTAGACGTGGAGCTGTTATCTGTGGACCCCTGTGAACTGAGGAGCGGATGTGAGGACCGGACCTCCCAGAGGACCTGAGGGACCACTAGACGTGGAGCTGTTATCTGTGGACTTAGATGTGGACCCCTGTGAACTGAGGAGCGGATGTGAGGACCAGACCTCCCACGGGACCTGAGGGACCACTAGACGTGGAGCTGTTATCTGTGGACAATATATTGGAGTGTTGGACCCAGAGTGGAATCTCGGGATTTGTGGTTTGTTCCTTCCCCAGTGCCCAGTGACTGTGCCCTTCTGTTGGCCACTGTTTGCCCAGTGACTGTGCCCTTCTGTTGGCCACTGTTTGCCCAGTGACTGTGCCCTTCTGTTGGCCACTGTTTGCCCAGTGACTGTGCCCTTCTGTTGCCCATTGTTTGCCCAGTGACTGTGCCCTTCTGTTGGCCACTGTTTGCCCAGTGACTGTGCCCTTCTGTTGGCCACTGTTTGCCCAGTGACTGTGCCCTTCTGTTGGCCACTGTTTGCCCAGTGACTGTGCCCTTCTGTTGCCCACTGTTTGCCCAGTGACTGTGCCCTTCTGTTGCCCATTGTTTGCCCAGTGACTGTGCCCTTCTGTTGGCCACTGTTTGCCCAGTGACTGTGCCCTTCTGTTGGCCACTGTTTGCCCAGTGACTGTGCCCTTCTGTTGGCCACTGTTTGCCCAGTGACTGTGCCCTTCTGTTGGCCACTGTTTGCCCAGTGACTGTGCCCTTCTGTTGGCCACTGTTTGCCCAGTGACTGTGCCCTTCTGTTGCCCACTGTTTGCCCAGTGACTGTGCCCTTCTGTTGCCCACTGTTTGCCCAGTGACTGTGCCCTTCTGTTGCCCATTGTTTGCCCAGTGACTGTGCCCTTCTGTTGGCCACTGTTTGCCCAGTGACTGTGCCCTTCTGTTGGCCACTGTTTGCCCAGTGACTGTGCCCTTCTGTTGGCCACTGTTTGCCCAGTGACTGTGCCCTTCTGTTGCCCATTGTTTGCCCAGTGACTGTGCCCTTCTGTTGGCCACTGTTTGCCCAGTGACTGTGCCCTTCTGTTGGCCACTGTTTGCCCAGTGACTGTGCCCTTCTGTTGGCCACTGTTTGCCCAGTGACTGTGCCCTTCTGTTGGCCACTGTTTGCCCAGTGACTGTGCCCTTCTGTTGGCCACTGTTTGCCCAGTGACTGTGCCCTTCTGTTGGCCACTGTTTGCCCAGACCCCGGATCACCCCCCATCCTGTGTGTTTTGTGACCTGGTGCTGTTCTCCCATCTCTGGCTCTGTTGGTTTTGTGACAATCCCTAAAGGGCGAACTTCATCACAGGGGGGGGGGGGGGGGGAAGGGTAATAATGGGGGAGGGGGCAGGAGTGATGGGGGGGGGGATGGGTAATGATGGGGCAGGAGTGATGGGGGGGGGATGGGTAATGATGGGGCAGGAGTGATGGGGGGGGGGGCACCAAAAGGACATGAGAAGAAAAGAACAACTGCGCCTCACACTGATCTATACAAGAATTTATTATTTTATTCTCTATGAAAGATTCTGAAGATCAATCCGGCTCTGATAATAATAAGAGACGTCCCTTATATAAGGATCATCGAGAGGTGACACTGATAATTAGAAGAGACTTCCCTTATATAAGGATCATCGAGAGGAGACGCTGATAATAATTAGAAGAGACTTCCCTTATATAGAAATCGAGAGGCGACACTGATAATAATTAGAAGAGACTTCCCTTATATAAGGATCATCGAGAGGAGACACTGATAATAATCAGAAGAGACTTCCCTTATATAAGGATCATCGAGAGGAGACACTGATAATCAGAAGAGACGTCCCTTATATAGAAATCGTCGAGAGGTGACACTGATAATGAGATTGTAGAGAACTGAATTCGCTTATATAGAGATCATCGAGAGGTGACACAGATAATAAAGAGACAACTCTTATATAGAGATCATCGAGAGGTGACACAGATAATAAAGAGACAACTCTTATTTAGAGATCATTGAGAGGTGACACATAATAAAAAGACAACTCTTATATAGAGATCATTGAGAGGTGACACTGATAATAATCAGAAGAGACAACGCTTATATAGAGATCATTGAGAGGTGACACTGATAATCAGAAGAGACTTCCCTTATATAGAGATCATTGAGAGGTGACACTGATAATCAGAAGAGACTTCCCTTATATAGAGATCATTGAGAGGTGACACTGATAATCAGAAGAGACTTCCCTTATATAGAGATCATTGAGAGGTGACACTGATAATCAGAAGAGACAACTCTTATATAGAGATCATCGAGAGGTGACACTGATAATAATTAGAAGAGACTTCCCTTATATAAGGATCATAGAGAGGAGACACTGATAATCAGAAGAGACGTCCCTTATATAGAAATCGTCGAGAGGAGACGCTGATAATGAGATTGTAGAGAACTGAATTCACTTATATAGAGATCATCGAGAGGTGACACAGATAATAAAGAGACAACTCTTATATAGAGATCATCGAGAGGTGACACAGATAATAAAGAGACAACTCTTATATAGAGATTATTGAGAGGTGACACAGATAATAAAGAGACAACTCTTATATAGAGATCATCGAGAGGTGACACTGATAATAATCAGAAGAGACAACGCTTATATAGAGATCATTGAGAGGTGACACTGATAATCAGAAGAGACTTCCCTTATATAGAGATCATTGAGAGGTGACACTGATAATCAGAAGAGACAACTCTTATATAGAGATCATCGAGAGGTGACACTGATAATAATTAGAAGAGACTTCCCTTATATAAGGATCATCGAGAGGAGACACTGATAATCAGAAGAGACGTCCCTTGTATAGAAATCGTCGAGAGGAGACGCTGATAATGAGATTGTAGAGAACTGAATTCACTTATATAGAGATCATCGAGAGGTGACACAGATAATAAAGAGACAACTCTTATATAGAGATCATCGAGAGGTGACACATAATAAAAAGACAACTCTTATATAGAGATCATTGAGAGGTGACACATAATAAAAAGACAACTCTTATATAGAGATCATTGAGAGGTGACACTGATAATAATCAGAAGAGACAACGCTTATATAGAGATCATTGAGAGGTGACACTGATAATCAGAAGAGACTTCCCTTATATAGAGATCATTGAGAGGTGACACTGATAATCAGAAGAGACTTCCCTTATATAGAGATCATTGAGAGGTGACACAGATAATAAAGAGACAACTCTTATATAGAGATCATTGAGAGGTGACACTGATAATAATCAGAAGAGACAACGCTTATATAGAGATCATTGAGAGGTGACACTGATAATCAGAAGAGACAACTCTTATATAGAGATCATCGAGAGGTGACACTGATAATAATCAGAAGAGACAACGCTTATATAGAGATCATTGAGAGGTGACACTGATAATCAGAAGAGACAACTCTTATATAGAGATCATCGAGAGGTGACACTGATAATAATCAGAAGAGACAACGCTTATATAGAGATCATTGAGAGGTGACACTGATAATCAGAAGAGACTTCCCTTATATAGAGATCATTGAGAGGTGACACTGATAATCAGAAGACACAACTCTTATATAGAGATCATCGAGAGGTGACACTGATAATCAGAAGAGACTTCCCTTATATAGAGATCATTGAGAGGTGACACTGATAATGAGATTGTAGAGAATTTAATTCACTTATATAGAGATCATCAAGAGGTGACACTACCTTATATGAAGGATAGCCTTAGGGTCTATTCACACGGCAGAATTTCTGCACATCTTGCACCAATTCTAATTCCCCATTAATTTGAGTGGTTTCTGGCTTGTGCAGGTTTTGTGCAGATTTCCATAGAAGTCGATTGGGTTTAATTTGTATGGAGGAGATGGTGAGGACCCTACAGTATATCTCACACTATATCTTATATGAAGGATAGCCCTATACCTATCTATCTTATATGAAGGATAGTCTTATACCTATCTTATATGAAGTATAGCCTTATACCTATCTCTATCTTATATGAAGGATAACCTTATACCTATCTCTATCTTATATGAAGGATAGTCTTATACCTATCTCTATCTTATATGAAGGATAGCCTTATACCTATCTCTATCTTATATGAAGGATAGTCTTATACCTATCCCTATCTTATATGAAGGATAGCCTTATACCTATCCCTATCTTATATGAAGGATAGCCTTATACCTATCTCTATCTTATATGAAGGATAGCCTTATACCTATCTCTATCTTATATGAAGGATAGCCTTATACCTATCTCTATCTTATATGAAGGATAGCCTTATGCCTATCCCTATCTTATATGAAGGATAGCCTTATACCTATCTCTATCTTATATGAAGGATAGCCTTATACCTATCCCTATCTTATATGAAGGATAGCCTTATACCTATCCCTATCTTATATGAAGGATAGCCTTATACCTATCTCTATCTTATATGAAGGATAGCCTTTTACCTATCTCTATCTTATATGAAGGATAGCCTTATACCTATCTCTATCTTATATGAAGGATAGCCTTATGCCTATCCCTATCTTATATGAAGGATAGCCTTATACCTATCTCTATCTTATATGAAGGATAGTCTTATACCTATACCTATCTTATATGAAGGATAGTCTTATGCCTATCTCTATCTTATATGAAGGATAGCCTTATACCTATCCCTATCTTATATGAAGGATAGCCTTATGCCTATCTTTATCTTATATGAAGGATAGCCTTATGCCTATCCCTATCTTATATGAAGGATAGCCTTATACCTATCTCTATCTTATATGAAGGATAGTCTTATACCTATCCCTATCTTATATGAAGGATAGCCTTATACCTATCTCTATCTTATATGAAGGATAGCCTTATACCTATCCCTATCTTATATGAAGGATAGCCTTATACCTATCCCTATCTTATATGAAGGATAGTCTTATACCTATCTCTATCTTATATGAAGGATAGTCTTATACCTATCTCTATCTTATATGAAGGATAGCCTTATACCTATCTCTATCTTATATGAAGGATAGCCTTATACCTATCCGTATCTTATATGAAGGATAGTCTTATACCTATCTCTATCTTATATGAAGGATAGTCTTATACCTATACCTATCTTATATGAAGGATAGCCTTATACCTATCCGTATCTTATATGAAGGATAGTCTTATACCTATACCTATCTTATATGAAGGATAGCCTTATACCTATCCGTATCTTATATGAAGGATAGCCTTATATGAAGGATAGCCTTATACCTTCTCCTATCTTATATGAAGGATAGCCTTATACCTATCCCTATCTTATATGAAGGATAACCTTATACCTATCCCTATCTTATATGAAGGATAGCCTTATACCTATCCCTATCTTATATGAAGGATAGCCTTATACCTATCCCTATCTTATATGAAGGATAGCCTTATACCTATCTCTATCTTATATGAAGGATAGTCTTATACCTATCTCTATCTTATATGAAGGATAGTCTTATACCTATCTCTATCTTATATGAAGGATAGTCTTATACCTATCTCTATCTTATATGAAGGATAGCCTTATACCTATCTCTATCTTATATGAAGGATAGCCTTATACCTATCTCTATCTTATATGAAGGATAGTCTTATACCTATCTCTATCTTATATGAAGGATAGTCTTATACCTATCTCTATCTTATATGAAGGACAGCCTTATGCCTATCCCTATCTTATATGAAGGATAGTCTTATACCTATCTCTATCTTATATGAAGGATAGTCTTATACCTATCTCTATCTTATATGAAGGATAGCCTTATACCTATCTCTATCTTATATGAAGGATAGCCTTATACCTATCCCTATCTTATATGAAGGAGCCTTATACCTATCTCTATCTTATATGAAGGATAGCCTTATACCTATCTCTATCTTATATGAAGGATAGCCTTATACCTATCCGTATCTTATATGAAGGATAGTCTTATACCTATCTCTATCTTATATGAAGGATAGTCTTATACCTATCTCTATCTTATATGAAGGATAGTCTTATACCTATCTCTATCTTATATGGAGGATAGCCTTATACCTATCTCTATCTTATATGAAGGATAGTCTTATACCTATACCTATCTTATATGAAGGATAGCCTTATGCCTATCTCTATCTCATATGAAGGATAGCCTTATACCTATCTCTATCTTATATGAAGGATAGCCTTATACCTATCTCTATCTTATATGAAGGATAGTCTTATACCTATCTCTATCTTATATGAAGGATAGCCTTATACCTATCTCTATCTTATATGGAGGATAGCCTTATACCTATCTCTATCTTATATGAAGGATAGTCTTATACCTATCTCTATCTTATATGAAGGATAGTCTTATGCCTATCTCTTATGTGGGAGCTATATATCAATAAATAAATATAAATATGGATGAGCTGTATGTGTGTGTATATATATATATTGTATTATGGGGGATCTGTATATATTATGGGGGGGATCTGTATATATTATGGGGGGATCTGTATATATTATGGGGGGGGATCTGTATATATTATGGGATCTGTATATATTATGGGGGGGGATCTGTATATATTATGGGATCTGTATATATTATGGGGGGGGGTCTGTATATATTATGGGGGGGATCTGTATATATTATGGGGGGGGAATCTGTATATATTATGGGGGGGGGTCTGTATATATTATGGGGGGGGATCTGTATATATTATGGGGGGGGATCTGTATATATTATGGGGGGGGATCTGTATATATTATGGGGGGGATCTGTATATATTATGGGGGGATCTGTATATATTATGGGGGGGGGATCTGTATATATTATGGGGGGGGGATCTGTATATATTATGGGGGGGATCTGTATATATTATGGGGGGGATCTGTATATATTATGGGGGGATCTGTATATATTATGGGGGGGGATCTGTATATATTATGGGGGGATCTGTATATAGTATGGGGGGATCTGTATATATTATGGGGGGGATCTGTATATATTATGGGGGGGGGATCTGTATATATTATGGGGGGGATCTGTATATATTATGGGGGGGGGATCTGTATATATTATCGGGGGGGGATCTGTATATATTATGGGGGGGGGATCTGTATATATTATGGGGGGGATCTGTATATATTATGGGGGGGGGATCTGTATATATTATGGGGGGGGGATCTGTATATATTATGGGGGGGATCTGTATATATTATGGGGGGGGGGATCTGTATATATTATGGGGGGATCTGTATATATTATGGGGGGAGGATCTGTATATATGGGGGGGATCTGTATATATTATGGGGGGATCTGTATATATTATGGGGGGATCTGTATATATTATGGGGGGGATCTGTATATATTATGAGGGGGATCTGTATATATTATGGGGGATCTGTATATATTATGGGGGGGGATCTGTATATATTATGGGGGGGGATCTGTATATATTATGGGGGGGGATCTGTATATATTATGGGGGGGGATCTGTATATATTATGGGGGGGATCTGTATATATTATGGGGGGGATCTGTATATATTATGGGGGGGGGATCTGTATATATTATGGGGGGGGATCTGTATATATTATGGGGGGGGATCTGTATATATTATGGGGGGATCTGTATATATTATGGGGGGATCTGTATATATTATGGGGGGGGGATCTGTATATATTATGGGGGGGGATCTGTATATATTATGGGGGGATCTGTATATATTATGGGGGGGGATCTGTATATATTATGGGGGGATCTGTATATATTATGGGGGGGATCTGTATATATTATGGGGGGGGATCTGTATATATTATGGGGGGATCTGTATATATTATGGGGGGGGATCTGTATATATTATGGGGGGATCTGTATATATTATGGGGGGGGGGGATCTGTATATATTATGGGGGGATCTGTATATATTATGGGGGGGATCTGTATATATTATGGGGGGATCTGTATATATTATGGGGGGGGATCTGTATATATTATGGGGGGGATCTGTATATATTATGGGGGGGGGATCTGTATATATTATGCGGGGGATCTGTATATATTATGGGGGGGGATCTGTATATATTATGGGGGGGATCTGTATATATTATGGGGGGATCTGTATATATTATGGGGGGGATCTGTATATATTATGGGGGGATCTGTATATATTATGGGGGGGATCTGTATATATTATGGGGGGGGGATCTGTATATATTATGGGGGGGGGTCTGTATATATTATGGGGGGGGGATCTGTATATATTATGGGGGGGATCTGTATATATATATTGTATTATGGGGGATCTGTATATATTATGGGATCTGTATATATTATGGGGGGGGATCTGTATATATTATGGGATCTGTATATATTATGGGGGGGGGTCTGTATATATTATGGGGGGGATCTGTATATATTATGGGGGGGGGATCTGTATATATTATGGGGGGGGCTGTATATATTATGGGGGGGGGATCTGTATATATTATGGGGGGGGATCTGTATATATTATGGGGGGGGATCTGTATATATTATGGGGGGGGATCTGTATATATTATGGGGGGGATCTGTATATATTATGGGGGGGGATCTGTATATATTATGGGGGGGATCTGTATATATTATGGGGGGGATCTGTATATATTATGGGGGGGGATCTGTATATATTATGGGGGGGGATCTGTATATAGTATGGGGGGACCTGTATATATTATGGGGGGGGGGATCTGTATATATTATGGGGGGGATCTGTATATATTATGGGGGGGGGGATCTGTATATATTATGGGGGGGGGATCTGTATATATTATGGGGGGGATCTGTATATATTATGGGGGGATCTGTATATATTATGGGGGGATCTGTATATATTATGGGGGGGATCTGTATATATTATGAGGGGGATCTGTATATATTATGGGGGGGATCTGTATATATTATGGGGGGGGGATTTGTATATATTATGGGGGGGGATCTGTATATATTATGGGGGGATCTGTATATATTATGGGGGGGGGATCTGTATATATTATGGGGGGATCTGTATATATTATGGGGGGGATCTGTATATATTATGGGGGGGGGGGATCTGTATATATTATGGGGGGGGATCTGTATATATTATGGGGGGGATCTGTATATATTATGGGGGGGATCTGTATATATTATGGGGGGATCTGTATATATTATGGGGGGGGATCTGTGTATATTATGGGGGGATCTGTATATATTATGGGGGGGATCTGTATATATTATGGGGGGATCTGTATATATTATGGGGGGGATCTGTATATATTATGGGGGGATCTGTATATATTATGGGGGGATCTGTATATATTATGGGGGGGGATCTGTATATATTATGGGGGGGATCTGTATATATTATGGGGGGGATCTGTATATATTATGGGGGGGATCTGTATATATTATGGGGGGGATCTGTATATATTATGGGGGGGATCTGTATATATTATGGGGGGGGATCTGTATATATTATGGGGGGGGATCTGTATATATTATGGGGGGGGATCTGTATATATTATGGGGGGGATCTGTATATATTATGGGGGGGATCTGTATATATTATGGGGGGGGGATCTGTATATATTATGGGGGGGGGGTCTGTATATATTATGGGGGGGGGGATCTGTATATATTATGGGGGGATCTGTATATATTATGGGGGGGGATCTGTATATATTATGGGGGGGGATCTGTATATATTATGGGGGGGGATCTGTATATATTATGGGGGGGGGGGATCTGTATATAGTATGGGGGGGGATCTGTATATATTATGGGGGGGGGATCTGTATATATTATGGGGGGGGGATCTATATATATATATTATGGGGGGGATCTGTATATATTATGGGGGGGGATCTGTATATATTATGGGGGGGGATCTGTATATATTATGGGGGGGGATCTGTATATATTATGGGGGGGGATCTGTATATATTATGGGGGGGGGATCTGTATATATTATGGGGGGGGATCTGTATATATTATGGGGGGGAACTGTATATATTATGGGGGGGGATCTGTATATATTATGGGGGGGATCTGTATATATTATGGGGGGGATCTGTATATATTATGGGGGGGGATCTGTATATATTATGGGGGGGATCTGTATATATTATGGGGGGGGGATCTGTATATATTATGGGGGGGGGATCTGTATATATTATGGGGGGGGATCTGTATATATTATGGGGGGGATCTGTATATATTATGGGGGGGGATCTGTATATATTATGGGGGGGATCTGTATATATTATGGGGGGGATCTGTATATATTATGGGGGGGATCTGTATATATTATGGGGGGGATCTGTATATATTATGGGGGGGATCTGTATATATTATGGGGGGGATCTGTATATATTATGGGGGGGGTCTGTATATATTATGGGGGGGGATCTGTATATATTATGGGGGGGGGATCTGTATATATTATGGGGGGGGGATCTGTATATATTATGGGGATCTGTATATATTATGGGGGGGGGTCTGTATATATTATGGGGGGGATCTGTATATATTATGGGGGGGGATCTGTATATATTATGGGGGGGGGCTGTATATATTATGGGGGAGATCTGTATATATTATGGGGGGGATCTGTATATATTATGGGGGGGGATCTGTATATATTATGGGGGGGGATCTGTATATATTATGGGGGGGATCTGTATATATTATGGGGGGGATCTGTATATATTATGGGGGGGGGATCTGTATATATTATGGGGGGGGGATCTGTATATATTATGGGGGGGGATCTGTATATATTATGGGGGGGATCTGTATATATTATGGGGGGGGATCTGTATATATTATGGGGGGGGATCTGTATATATTATGGGGGGGGATCTGTATATATTATGGGGGGGGATCTGTATATATTATGGGGGGGATCTGTATATATTATGGGGGGGGATCTGTATATATTATGGGGGGGGATCTGTATATATTATGGGGGGGGATCTGTATATATTATGGGGGGGATCTGTATATATTATGGGGGGATCTGTATATATTATGGGGGGGATCTGTATATATTATGGGGGGGATCTGTATATATTATGGGGGGGATCTGTATATATTATGGGGGGGATCTGTATATATTATGGGGGGGATCTGTATATATTATGGGGGGGATCTGTATATATTATGGGGGGGGATCTGTATATATTATGGGGGGGATCTGTATATATTATGGGGGGGGATCTGTATATATTATGGGGGGGGGATCTGTATATATTATGGGGGGGATCTGTATATATTATGGGGGGGGATCTGTATATATTATGGGGGGGATCTGTATATATTATGGGGGGATCTGTATATATTATGGGGGGGATCTGTGTATATTATGGGGGGGATCTGTATATATTATGGGGGGATCTGTATATATTATGGGGGGATCTGTATATATTATGGGGGGATCTGTATATATTATGGGGGGATCTGTATATATTATGGGGGGATCTGTATATATTATGGGGGGGATCTGTATATATTATGGGGGGGATCTGTATATATTATGGGGGGGATCTGTATATATTATGGGGGGGATCTGTATATATTATGGGGGGGATCTGTATATATTATGGGGGGGATCTGTATATATTATGGGGGGGGATCTGTATATATTATGGGGGGGATCTGTATATATTAATTGGGGGGGATCTGTATATATTATGGGGGGGATCTGTATATATTATGGGGGGGGATCTGTATATATTATGGGGGGGGGATCTGTATATATTATGGGGGGGGGATCTGTATATATTATGGGGGATCTGTATATATTATGGGGGGGATCTGTATATATTATGAGGGGGATCTGTATATATTATGGGGGGATCTGTATATATTATGGGGGGGATCTGTATATATTATGGGGGGGGATCTGTATATATTATGGGGGGATCTGTATATATTATGGGGGGGGATCTGTATATATTATGGGGGGGATCTGTATATATTGATTGGGGGGGGATCTGTATATATTATGGGGGGGATCTGTATATATTATGGGGGG